>NC_040012.1:9169025-9343199 GCF_000972845.2 Larimichthys crocea
ATGTGATAAAGGGCTAATTCTCAGAGAAAATACCTGGATTGAATACATTTTAAATATTAATAAATATATTAATGATCCTATTTTATTATTTAGACACTGCACAATGTTATGTAAATGTTTCATCCTCTACTGCCACCCATTACTGTCATTTCAGGCTCTGTAATTCCCACCTGTCCACCAGTCGTCCTGTTTTACCTCCATGTTACCTGAATAAACCAAAAAATTTAATTCTGCTCTCATCTGCCTGGTCTGTCAATCCTGAAAACGTTTTTAAGGACGTACAGATCAGGAGTTTGTCTAAAGTTAACTATTACGCATAAATCAGCTGTATTTCTTTTTGTTCTCACAAAAACAGAATCCTCCACTGTGCAGAGTCTTTTATCTGGTATAATGCTGTTCTCTCCACAAAGTGAAGCTTGTTTACACAAACTTTCATCATTTCCATGTGGCCTAAATTGTTGTGTCCAGCAGAGAAACACTGGAAGTTGATCCTGATCCGACTTGATCCGATTTTCTCTCAGAAACCGGGACAAGGCGCACGGATCAGACCTGCACTGACACTTCTCCTCCACTTTTCATACAGAAACGAAACTTTTAAAAGTTTATTTATTTTTAAAGTATTTGAGACTTCGTGTTTAACAATTTTCTCGCATTACCACACAAAGTTTACGAGGTGGGTTTTTTCCCCCTTCCCAAGACTGTGAAGGCGCACCGGTCAGCTTCACCCAGCGTGCCCAGCAGACACGGATGTCGGTGAGTCTCTCAGAGCAAACTATGATATCAGATAAAACCCTCTTTTATGATATTGAAATGTTATCCATGATATTCAGACAGTTTGTTGTCATCAGCCTGAATAAAAATCAAGTTTTTGCAAACATGTGTAGTGATCACTGGTGGGGAAAGTTACGGAAGCCCCACGTGGTCATACATTCATAGATTTTATTTCCTCCCTTTTTTGATATAATGAGTTAATATCATTTGTTTTCTCGATATCTCAGTTCTTCATTTTCTCAAAAATAACAAATGTTTATATCTGAGAAAAGGGGATATTATCTTAACGATAACGAGAATTTGTTTTCCAGAGATATCGACATAATTAATTTGAGATGTCAATATAATTAATCAAATGTGATAGCCTGAGATTTCCATCACTACACTGAACGATGTTACCTGAAATGATTTATATCCTTTTGCTTTCTCAGATCTCGTATTTATTATGTTGTTATCTCGTGAAAATAAAGTTTCATGAAAATAACGTTATCTGAGGATAATATAACATAAGAGAAAACAATGATATACCTCATTATTACAAGAAAACTGAGGAAATAAAATGTATGAATGTATGACCGCTAGGGCTTCCATATAAATAGCCTTATTTATTTTATTTTATTTTTAACAGCTCACAAGATCTAATGCATGCTCTGTGTTCGTCATGAATCTTTAACAGCTCTCCTCTGTAGCTGCTGATCAGAAAATCTTCTCAAACCAGGACCTCAGCATCCACATGGATTCCCCCTGACGTGCTGTCATGGTGGCTTCAGTCATAGAAAAGAAAACTGGGTCTCTACTTCAGATTTCCACCCGAGGAATGCTAATGCAGAAAACCAAATCCTGCTCAGTGTTAATACCTCTGGTTTACTTGTGTAAGTAGCTTGTAAGGACGTCAAAATGAGTTTGAAGGGCCATGGGCGAAGTTCTGCGCTCTGCAATGTCGACCAGGAGGGTGGATGTGTGCGAGCTGTCAGGTTAAATGCATATAATACGGTTAGAAGTGTCAGTATCACAATATTAAAGTACGTAACTTGGTTTTTCTTTCACATTTGGATTACCTCATCACAAATATGCAAATCAAGACAAATGTAGCCTAAGAAAACAAATGGAAACCAATTTATATTAATTTATTAATCCCACTGGGGCAGTTTGCTCAAGCGGCTTCTCATAGGCTACACAAAACACAGTGGCATACTATAAATAATCTGATAAATAAACTTGCCCAGCACACAAAACAGAGATTAGAAGCAAGTTTATTTATGTAACATTTAATTCATCGCTTAATTAACTGCTTTAGTTCAGGTCAGGAATTTAATTTCATCTGCTGCTCTGACTTCTGTTATTACTTCTTGTTTCTTTAGATGATAAAAAGCTGATCGTTTGCTCGCTCAGAGGGACTGAGTGTGTCAGCGATGGGTCGTAAGTTGGATCTGTCCGGACTAACGGACGGCGAGGCGGAGCATGTGCTGCAGGTGGTGCAGAGGGACATGAGGCTACGCAAGAAGGAGGAGGAACGCCTCAGGTTAGTCATGATGAACCTCCGTGGTGGATTGTTTCACAGGTTTGAGCCCTAAAAGCAGGCAGAAGCACAATCACCAGCTGAGTGACGAAAGATGCTGGCCTCTAATATGACTTTATATCACTAACTCAGTTAGTTCATTACATATTTGTCCTTTTTTAGATTGACTTATTGCCTTATAATTACTCATCCTCAGCATCCTCAGATCTTTTACCACAGTGTAGGATGCAGGATGTCTCATTTCAGAACATTTTACATTAATCTGGAGTCATGTATCTGGCCACATAATGCATGTATGTGCAATATTTTTTTCCTTTTTAGCTCAGTTTTTGGTCTCTACCAACTCCTGGACTCTCAAGCTGCTAAATATGTTCACCAGCTAGTGTCTGTCTGCTGTTTGGTGTTGGCCAGGCAGTGTTTTTTGGGTATTTAGAGCTTCCTGATGAAAATAGCTGCCTGCTGCAGCTAAAGACAATGAGAGAGAAACTGAAACTCACTATAACACTTCGCAGTATAATATATGTTCAAGCTCTATACCTATTTCAGTAACTGTAGTTCAGGTTACATTCGAGGCATTTTAAGACCTCTGTTGGTATTTTCTCATCCTGCCTCTCTGCTCTGATGTATGTCCTCAAAACTGGACAGGAAGTGACCTCCCTTTCCTGTTGTACTCGGACCAGCTTCCTCAAAGCTTCTGTCAACACAACATAAACACAAAGACAGACTAATATGCTAATTTGGTGGTTTTGAACTGAGTCTCTGGTTTAAAGTCAAGGTGTGTTTGGTCTGAGAGTTAGAGGGGTACATAATAGTAGGAAATGATTTGTCTGTATGCCAAAAAATAAGTAAGAAACACATGGTTGTGTCATTTCCTTTACTAGGCACCTCATGCTTTATTCTGCAATTGAGCCAAAAAGTCTTTCAGCGATCTGTCAGGAATAAAGTTAATCATTGTAAATTCCTAAAAATTTCCAGACAGGAGGAATGTCCTAATGTGTAATTTGGCTCAAGCTTCATAAACTACCATGACCGTTTCTTGGAAAATGTGCCGGTTTTACAGCTCAGGTTCATATGTTGTGATTGTTGTAGTGACAGATGAGCTCAACAATGCTGATTAACTCCATTCTGTGGAGTTTTAGACCTCTTGTAGCACTACGGAGTTTTTCTACTAGTTGATGCCCATTTGGTGCCCACAAGCATGTGGTGTGTGTTTGAACACAGTCCTGCCAATACTGTCACTATAGACAGTATGTAGTTCGATCAGCACAATCAAAGATGCTTTATGACAGAAGATATCACAAAACAATCTGCAGAAATGTTATAAAATTGTGTATGCTTCCTGTCTCCTCGGCCCCCGAACCTTCTTTGTTTGGAAGTGTTGTGATCGTCGTGTGGATGAGAAAGCTGTTTGTGTCAGAGACAGTTTCGGATAAATATTTAAGTCGTAGTTTGAGTTTCTTATAGATCATCTTTGGTGAAATCAGACCGACAGAGAGAAGAGATATCTGATAAAAAAGTTTATTTTTCTCCTTATTTATCATCTAGAAATGTGATTTTAGTATCAGAATTCAGAAGATATGTGACTCTGAGGACGAAGAATCTGAGCTCATGTTCAGACAGTAGACTCAGCACCTGCTGCAGTGGCAAGTGTTTTCAGTGAGGCGTCCTTCTCTTCATCGCTGGCTCACAAAATTCAGATCAAACGTACTGGTGCTTACTCACAGCTAATTTGTTGTTGCTTACTGTTCCACTATGAACAGACTTGTGCTGACATTGTCAACATTATTAAAACACATTTTCTATGTGTAAAGGTCTATTTTATGTTTAATCTGCTAAAGGATGTCAAACACATTCACGCCACCTGCCTTCTTTAGCAGAGGTGCATGGCAAATAGGATCACGTACCATCCTCAGACATCAAATCTCTCATGTCATGTAGATTGTGAGCTACCTGTAGCATTAAGTGGGCTCTGACTTCATGCATCCTGCGTTTCAATTTCTGCCACGACACCCCCTGAGATAAAATCCAGGAACCTCGCTGACTGACGATGAGTGATAGACGGGAATATAGGAAGGCAATCAGTGTCCAGAGCTGAAGTTCAGAAAGGAATACAGATGAGTGATGAACGCAGTGTTGAATTTTGCTGCTGATTCTTGAGGCTCTGGTTAACTCTAACTGAAGGGGCCTATGAAAGATAACTGAATTATAACTGAACAGATATGTTGTTTAAAATCTGCCCTGCCTTGCAGTAAAGCTGCTTTTAATCAGAAAAGGGAAGAAAGCTCAGGATGACATAGCGAGATTGAGGCCAGGTTTAATGAACGCTAATCACACCTTTATTAGTGCGTGTACGTATTTTGTTATAATCCGTATTCACGGTTTCAAGTAATCCTTCGTAATCCTGTTTTGGTGAAACAGGGAACTCCCTCCGGACAAGCTTACCGCCATATTATTACCAAAGGAAGGAAAAAAGGACACACCCTTGGTCCAACACTTCCAACAACAATGTCTCAAAAAACTCAAAACTATCGTGGACTCATTTTCTTTGTTTTAATCTGATAAACAGTCCACATCTCATCGATCATCAGTTTAGAGAGAATATTGAAAAATGACTGAAACCAATAACTGATTAATTTAAAAAACGTTGTGTTAAAGTTTCCCACAGTGAATCTGTTCCTAGCTCATTCATTCAGCGGTCAAGTTGGTGTTTGTGAATTATTAGGAATGAAAGAGACACCATCCACTGGATTACTCGTCAATGTAGCATCAAGATTATTTAATATCTGTTATTTTATTGTGGATATGTTATGCAGTGTTGCTTTAATTAGGGTACTGGTTCATGTTTCATTGATCAGCTGTTCGACTAATCATTTCAGCTCAATAGCAGCTTCACTTTCTGGATATTGTCCAAATCTAAAAAAAAGGGATAATTCTCAGAGAAAACACCTGGATTGAATACATTTTAAATATTAATAAAATGATGTTAATGATCCTATTTTATTATTTAGACACTGCACAGTGTTATGTAAAGGTTTCATCCTCTACTGCCACCCATTACTGTCATTTCAGGCTCTGTAATTCTCCACCTGTCCACCAGTCGTCCTGTTTTACCTCCATGTTACCTGAATAAACCAAATAAATGTAATTCTGCTCTCATCTGCCTGGTCTGTCAATCCTGTTAAACGTTTTTAAGGACGTTACAGATCAGGATGTTTGTCTAAAGTTAACTATTACGCATAAATCAGCTGTATTTCTTTTTTTTGTTCTCCTCCAAAAACATGAATCCTCCACTGTGCAGAGTCTTTTATCTGGTATAATGCTGTTCTCTCTCACAAAGTGAAGCTTGTTTACACAAACTTTCATCATTTCCATGTGGCCTAAATTGTTGTGTCCAGCAGAGAAACACTGGAAGTTGATCCTGATCCGACTTGATCCTGATTTTCTCTCAGAAACCGGGACAAGGCTGCACGGATCAGACCTGCACTGACACTTCTCCTCCACTTTTCATACAGAAACGAAACTTTTAAAAGTTTATTTATTTTTTTAAAGTATTTGAGACTTCGTGTTTAACAGATTTTCTCGCATTACTCACACGAAGATTAACGAGGTGGGTTTTCTTCCCCCTCCCCAAGACTGTGAAGGCGCACCGGTCAGCTTCACCCAGCGTGCCCAGCAGACACGGATGTCGGTGAGTCTCTCAGAGCAAACTATGATATCAGATAAAACCCTCTTTTTATGATATTGAAATGTTATCCATGATATTCAGACAGTTTGTTGTCATCAGCCTGAATAAAAATCAAGTTTTTGCATAACATGTGTATGTGATCACTGGTGGGGAAAGTTACGGAAGCCCCACGTGGTCATACATTCATAGATTTTATTTCCTCCCTTTTTTTGATATAATGAGTTAATATCATTTGTTTTCTTGATATCTCGAGTTCTTCATTTTCTCAAAAATAACAAATGTTTATATCCTGAGAAAAGGGGATAATTATCTTAACGATAACGAGAATTTGTTTTCCAGAGATAACGGCATAATTAATTTGAGATGTCAATATAATTAATCAAATGTGATAAGCTTGTGATTTTTCTATCACTACACTGAACGATGTTCCCTGCAATGATTTAATATAAAAGACTATCCTTTTGCTTTCTCAAGATCTCTTATGTTGTTATCTCGTGAAAATAAAGTTTCATGAAATTATAGCGTTACCTGAGGATAATATAACATAAGAGAAAACAATGATATTAACTCGTTATCACAAGAAAACTGAGGAAATAAAATGTATGAATGTATGACCACTTTGGGCTTCCATATAAAAGTAGCCTTCATTTATTTTTATTTTTTTTAACAGCTCACAAGATCTAATGCATGCTTGTGTTCGTGTTTTTGCTTGTACTGACTTCTGTCATGAATCTTTGACAGCTCTCCTCTGTAGCTGCTGATCAGAAAATCTTCCCAAACCAGGACCTCAGCATCCACATGGATTCCCCCTGATGTGCTGTCATGGTGGCTTCAGTCATAGAAAAGAAAACTGGGTCTCTACTTCAGATTTCCACCCGAGGAATGCTAATGCAGAAAACCCAAATCCTGCTCAGTGTTAATACCTCTGGTTTACTTGTGTAAGTAGCTTGTAAGGACGTCAAAATGAGTTTGAAGGGCTCATGGGCGAAGTTCTGCGCTCTGCAATGTCGACCAGGAGGGTGGATGTGTGCGAGCTGTCAGGTTAAATGCATATAATACGGTTAGAAGTGTCAGTATCACAATATTAAAGTACGTAACTTGGTTTTTCTGTCACATTTGGATTACCTCATCGCTAAATATGCAAATCAAGACAAATGTAGCCTAAGAAAACAAAATGGAAACCAAGATTATATTAATTTATTAATCCCACTGGGGTCAGTTTGCTCAAGCGGCTTCTCATAGGCTACACAAAACACAGTGACATACTATAAATAGTCTGATAAATAAACTTGCTCAGCACAAAAACAGAGATTAGAAGCAAGTTTATTTATGTAACATTTAATTCAATGCTTAATTAACTGCTTTAGTTCAGGTCAGGAATTTCATTTCATCTGCTGCTCTGACTTCTGTTATTATTTCTTGTTTCTTTAGATGATAAAGAGTTGATTGTTTGCTCGCTCAGAGGGACTGAGTGTGTCAGCGATGGGTCGTAAGTTGGATCTGTCCGGACTAACGGACGGCGAGGCGGAGCATGTGCTGCAGGTGGTGCAGAGGGACATGAGGCTACGCAAGAAGGAGGAGGAACGCCTCAGGTTAGTCATGATGAACCTCCGTGGTGGATTGTTTCACAGGTTTGAGCCCTAAAGCCGAAAGATGCTGGCCTCTAATATCACTTTATATCACTAACTCAGTTAGTTCATTACATATTTGTCCTTTTTTAGATTGACTTATTGCCTTATAATTACTCATCCTCAGCATCCTCAGATCTTTTACCACAGTGTAGAGACATCCTGCATTCAAAATGCAAAAAAAGTACTTATAATGCAGGATGTCTCATTTTAGAACATTTTACATTAATCTGGAGTCATGTATCTGGCCACATAATGCATGTATGTCCAATATTTTTTCCCTTTTTAGCTCAGTTTTTGGTCTCTACCAACTCCTGGACTCTCAAGCTGCTAAATATGTTCACCAGCTAGTTGCTGACTGTGTCTGTCTGCTGTTTGGTGTTGGCCAGGCAGTGTTTTTGGGGTATTTAGAGCTTTCCTGATGAAAATAGCTGCCTGCTGCAGCTAAAGACAATGAGAGAGAAACTGAAACTCACTATAACACTTCGCAGTATAATATATTGTTCAAGCTCTATACCTATTTTCAGTAACTGTAGTTCAGGTTACATTCGAGGCATTTTAAGACCTCTGTTGGTATTTTCTCATCCTGCCTCTCTGCTCTGATGTATGTCCTCAAAACTGGACAGGAAGTGACCTCCCTTTCCTGTTGTACTCGGACCAGCTTCCTCAAAGCTTCAACACAACATAAATACAAAGACAGACTAATATGCTAATTTGGTGGTTTTGAACTGAGTCTCTGGTTTAAAGTCAAGCTGTGTTTGGTCTGAGAGTTAGAGAGGTACATAATAGTAGGAAATGATTTGTCTGTATGCCAAAAATAAGTAAGAATACACATGGTTGTGTCATTTCCTTTACTAGGCACCTCATGCTTTATTCTGCGTATTGAGCCAAAAAGTCTTTCAGCACTCTGTCAGGATAAAGTTAATCATTGTAAATTCCTAAAAATTTCCAGACAGAGGAATGTCTTAATGTGTAATTTGGCTCAAGCTTCATAAACTACATGACCGTTTCTTGGAAAATGTGCCGGTTTTTACAGCTCAGGTTCATATGTTGTGATTGTTGTAGTGACAGATGAGCTCAACAATGCTGATTAACTCCATTCTGTGGAGTTTTAGACCTCTTGTAGCACTACGGAGTTTTTCTACTAGTTGATGCCCATTTGGTGCCCACAAGCATGTGGTGTGTGTTGATACACAGTCCTGCCAATACTGTCACTATGGACAGTATGTAGTTCGATCAGCACAATCAAAGATGCTTTATGACAGAAGATATCACAAAACAATCTGCAGAAATGTTATAAAATTGTGTATGCTTCCTGTCTCCTCGGCCCCCGAACCTTCTTTGTTTGGAAGTGTTGTGATCGTCGTGTGGATGATGAAAGCTGTTTGTGTCAGAGACAGTTTCGGATAAATATTTAAGTCGTAGTTTGGTTCTTATAGATCATCTTTGGTGAAATCAGACCGACAGAGAGAAGAGATATCTGATAAAAAAGTTTATTTTTCTCCTTATTTATCATCTAAAAATGTGATTTTAGTATCAGAATATTCAGAAGATATGTGACTCTGAGGACGAAGAATCGGAGCTCATGTTCACACAGTAGACTCAGCACCTGCTGCAGTGGCTAAGTGTTTTCAGTGAGGCGTCTCTTCTCTTCATCGCTGGCTCACAAAATTCAGATCAAACGTACTGGTGCTTACTCACAGCTAATCTTGTTGTTGCTTACTGTTCCACTATGAACAGACTTGTGCTGACATTGTCAACATTATTAAAAACACATTTTCTTATTTGTAAAGGTCTATTTTATGTTTAATCTGCTAAAGGATGTCAAACACATTCACGCCACCTGCCTTCTTTAGCAGAGGTGCATTGGCAAATAGGATCACGTACCATCCTCAGACATCAAATCTCTCATGTCATGTAGATTGTGAGCTACCCTGTAGTCATTAAGTGGGCTCTGACTTCATGCATCCTGCGTTTCAATTTCTGCCACGACACCCCCTGAGATAAAATCCAGGAACCTCGCTGACTGACGATGAGTGATAGACGGGAATATAGGAAGGCAATCAGTGTCCAGAGCTGAAGTTCAGAAAGGAATACAGATGAGTGATGAACGCAGTGTTGAATTTTGCTGCTGATTCTTGAGGCTCTGGTTAACTCTAACTGAAGGGGCCTATGAAAGATAACTGAATTATAACTGAACAGATATGTTGTTTAAAATCTGCCCTGCCTTGCAGTAAATCTGCTTTTAATCAGAAAAGGGAAGAAAAAGCTCAGGATGACATCAGCGAGATTGAGGCCAGGTTTAATGAACGCTAATCACACCTTATTTAGTGCGTGTACGTATTTTGTTATAATCCGTATTCACGGTTTCAAGTAATCCTTCGTAATCCTGTTTAAACCGTAAAGAATGAACAGTAATTAGTTTTCTAATCTCTGAAATAAGGTGGAGTTCAGTAGTTACACATATGGATGTATTTAATAAATTATAGTTTCTGATAAATCGTAACGTAAACCCAGTTCCCAATTTATAAGGTACATTTTCGAGGATGTAGTTCTGTTGTACTGTGTGAGAGGCGTTTTACATTTTGTCCAGCCTGTTTGTGTCTATGACTGAAGATTGCAAGTCTCCCAATTCTCCCAGTTACAATAATTTGATCTACTAAATCTTCAATACCTAGATGTCATTCACCATACTTCCATTTCCAACACTCAACACTGTAACCTGTAACAGGCGACAGATCCGCTGGTATCAGTGAATTTATAAAACTATCATTAGAAAAACTCCATATGATCACTCACTACTACACTACTATCACAGTAACAGTCAACACAGTTATGTTCTACTCCATTTTGCACTGAACTTCTGTCCAAATTTGCATCCTTGCAACACAGTACATGACTCTGTGTTGTCATGTTGGTCACAGTTGTGGTCTTGACCAGTCTTGAAATGACCATTGTTGACCAAGACAAGGCCAAGTCAAAATGTGGCCAATTCTGAGACGAGTCCGAGATCTTCAAAAAGTGGTCTTGAGACCAAAACTGATCTTGAGCACGACAATGGGGTCAAACGTTTAAAAAAACAAAATAAACATTCATAGCATTAAAACTATTTGTCTACTTTTATAATGTTTGCTTTTCAAGCTCTTAATTAGTGTCTCTATTTCATTGTTTTGTGATTTATGTAACAATTTGTGGATTAATTAAGCAGTCCATCAAGACACTTCTCAGTATAAAATATTACTGAACATTAGAACCTGCATGAATGAAGGATGGATTGGTGTGTCAGACTGAATCAGTTTCAGGCGAGGTGCACCTAATAAACTTGGAAATAATTTGTCAGATTGACGAAATATCATCTGGATGCAGCAGCAGACTGTATGTATGAATCTGGTGATACTGAAATGTCAGACTGTGTTTATCCCGTTAGGTCTTTCAGCAGAATAACAAGTTCTCAGGAAAAATGCCGCAGGAGTCGGTTCACTGCCACTGCACCTGATGATTTGGGGATTGCTGGCATGTGTTTCTCTGTTGTACCACCCGCCCACACACACACACACACACACAGACACAGCATGGCACCTCCGGAGTGCACACACACATGCAGAGCCTTAGCGTGGACGTAAATCCTGGCTGATTGGGAGAGGAAGTCTGTGGAAGTGAAGTTGTGAGAAAGCATCCTGAAAATCCAGAAAACGAATAATTAGACAGAAAGAGACACGATTTTTCTTCATCAGTGCATCGATTAATTTGCTGAGGAATGACCAATGTCAAATAAATTAAATGAGCACACTAATGTGCCTAATTAGTTCAATTAATGATTAGAAAACAAATCTCATCGACATAAAAGTCCAACCCAACCAATAACAAAAATAACAATGACTAAATAACAATAATTGTAATTAGTAATTTAATCATTTAAAAACAGAGTGGTTCACTTCTATTCATATGCATGACACATTTAGCATATTCTATAGATAATCCAGTTTCTTCTATCTAATTTTCTAATCTTTAAATACTTGGTTACTGAATCTATACGTCATATTTCCGAAACTGAGTCTGTCAAAGATTTGCACCAACACACAAACATTTCCCATAACTACTTTTAAAAGGATCAAAACCCGACGTGACTCGGCTGATCTCTAAAACAAAGCAGAAAGGGTGGATGTCTGGCCAAAAAAACAAACCTTTGCGTCATACACTCGACTTAGTTTCGCCAAGAGATTTCTCTTGCTCTTGCAAGCCAAGAAGCAAAGTTAGGCAAGGAGTCAAGCCGAGACTCGAATAACTAACTTAACAATAATAACTAGTAGCTGTAGTAAAATAAACAGATATCCATTCACACAAATGTGAGCACACATTAGTGGACGTTGTATCAACTTATCGCCAAGAAACAGACTTTTCATGAGGATTATTTTAGCTGACGCAGCTCAAGCTTCTCCACCTTTGTTCTGTTTTAATGCCTGAAGCTATACGACTTAACTAAAGGGTGTGTGAGGACGGAGGTGCACTACAGATACTGTACAGAGCGTGCTGCTGTTGAACATATGTTTCATGTCTCATAAATATTTAGATGAGAGCGAAAGAGATGTTATTCGTAGTGTGTGTGTTTACATGGATACTATTGTGTGCATGTATATTTCTTTATGTTACTTCACAGTCTTGCATCTTTCTGTGAATTTCCTACCACGACTGCATGTCTGACCCTGCAGTGTGTGTGTGGTCTGCCTCGGAGTTATTTATATCATCCAGTAATGGACTGTGGTGCTGTATTGAGAGGGCAGCGTCTCTCTGTCAGACAGGCGTCTGAGGGACATTGTTAAATTTTTATAGTTTGGAGTTACAGAAAATGTGGCCTAAAGGTTAGTGCTGTCAGAACGGCCTGCGTTAATGTTCAAGAAATGTGGATTTCAAAAAGAAATCCTGTGCCATATAGTGTGTAGAGCTCAAACAATTTGTGGAGGAATTAAGTAGTCAATCGTGTGTTGTCGTCGTTTGTTCAAATCGTGTTTTTAAGCAAAAATACAAAAAAATCTGCTTCTCAAATGTGAATTTCTGCTGGTTTCTTTCTTCTTTTACAATATATTTGGGTTTTTAGACAGCTTTGTGGACAAAACAAGACAATAGAAGACATCATCTTGGACCAGTGTGTAGGATTTAGTGGCATCTAGCTGTGTAGTTGCTGATTGCAACCCCCTGCCTCGTCATCGCCTTCCTATCATGAAGTAGAAACCGCTGGGGCCACAAAATGAGTACCTAGAGCCAGTGTTTCGTTTGTATGTTTACAGTATGTCCATATTGATCAGATATGCATTAAAGTCTTTTATTTTCTTGTTTTCTGACGCTGGTTTCCACTCCGTGTTCTTTATTTGCCCATAAACCACATACCTGTTCAACACACACCAGTTTCAGGAAATGGATTTCCCTCAGGTGAATAGAAGTCTATACAAACGCTCGGTATGAGGAATGAGGTCTTTTATTTTAGCTTTACATTTTCAATTTTAAAACTGAAGTGAAACCAATATTTGGTCTCTTATAGTGGCTCCTTTTTTTGCTTCTTCCTTCCCCTGTCCTCATGTTGTCAGACTCCATCAGTCTCCAGCTGTAATCACCTATAAATGATTCACTCATGGCTGATGCTCCTGCCGTCCTGATGTGAAAATAATAGATTTTTTTGACACTTTCCTTCGAGCACTACTTACACCATTTTTCATTTGTCTCTCTTCTGCCTCCATCCGTCTCGTTTTTTTCAACTGTAATTTCCTATCCCATCGTCTGTAGTGTTCATGGATGCATCGCTAGTATTTTCAATGCACATGGCATGCAGGAAACAGTAACAGTACGAGCACATGAATGTTCAAATTTTGTATTTAACATGTTAGTGCAGGAGATCTGTAATGAGAAGAATGTTTTGCATCAATTATGCATCTTGTAATGATTTAGTAGATTCTTAAAGAGATTAATCTGAGGTTAAAACTTCATTCTTGACCCCAGAAACACTCACATCACAAGTACTGTGGAGCTTTCAATCGTATCTCATAATCGTATCACCTGATATTCTGATATTATAAACCTCTGAATCACCAACCACTTTTCAGATATGTTCTGTGATTAAAATAGGCCTGGTGTTGTGCCATTCCTCAAGTCAAAATGAGACGGCAGTGACATGGCGAGTGTCTCTATCTTCTGTAACGGGATGTATTCCTGAGTTAAACAGAATATTTGGGTGGAGATTTACTTTGTGAAATCCTGAATCGATCACCCAACACAGGCCGTGTTTCTTTTTTGTTTTTTTAGCGAATACAGGGCCATGCAGAGCTGTAGAGAACCTCCACCCACACCTTCCTCACCCATGCTGTGAGAGACGATGAGGGAGAAGATAAATCAGAGCACAACCACACCAGTTTTTGCTGACTGAGATCCGAACAGACACCTTCTATGATACTGCAATGATACTGATATACTACTGTGCATGCTACGACCCATAAGCTGGCAGTCAACTGCAGCTTTTGATAGCATAACAAACAAAAGTACTCACTCCTCCACCTCCCAGGAAATCGGCCAATTTGAATCAACAACACTGCGTAGAAATTAGTATTTTTGTTATTAAGCCCAGTTTCAGAGGGCGATATCACTGTTGTAAATACGGACAGCTGTATATGTGTTATGATTATGTTACTTATGATCCAAAACTAACAAGTCAACAACATTTCTAACAGACAAACATCAAGGAAGGTCAACAACACAAGACATAGCAGCCAGCTAATATCACTGACTAGTCCAACAACAAGAAGTCCAGCTCAGCGTCTGTCTTTCAGACTTTTATTTCAACAAGCTCTCACCAACGACTAAAAGTCAGTCGCAGATTTACTCTTGTATGGCGGCTTCTTTCTGTGTCAATCACTCCTTTTCTGTTCTAAGCTTTCTATGTCAATGTCTCCTTTTTTTTTAACCTGGTTACATGGTACACTCACCTGGCTCCAGTTCTGGCACGACACCGACAAGTACGCTCAGAGCTCGGAGCTAACAAACTCAGCTAACTCTGTGTTAACTCAGTAAATCACAGTGAGTTGATGCAAAGCATCAGAGAAAAAAAAACTTTCTCCAGTTTCATGAACAGCACAGTTACATAGTGCAGGAACAGGAGTACGGGATACACCATTCACCTGATTACAAGTCAATGTAGCATCAGAATGATAAAAAATATATTTTTAATGGTAGGAAAAGTTACACAATGCTACTATAAATACTGATGTTCAACATTTTTATTGAAAGCTCCGGAACAGCCGCAGCTTTTAGCGACTCAAGCTATAATAAATGTTTATGATGCTCTAGCATCGAGAGAGAAAAGCTGCTGCTGCAGCTGTCGAGGAAACACACTGATGTTTTATTCATTATATCTTCCTCCTTTAACCTTTACACACTTAATGTGAAATTATAAAGGTCTAACGGCGTATTGCCGCTCTTTTTGATCCTTTACTTTTTAAACGATGTTAAGAAAACCACGAAATGATTTAAATTCTGCTCCGTTTTCATGAAAGAGAGGCAGAGGATCAGTGTGACTGTCAGTGTGACTCCATATCCTCGTAGTTATAATCATCATATTTGACTCACGATTGTTGTTTTATCCACTGAGGAACTATATCCTCTCTCATCCCACTCACTTATACATATACTCAGACTTAAATATTCTGTCTTTTTTCCTCCTCATCTTGCACAACTCTCTCTCTCTCTCTCTCTCTTACATTCCTGGATTCACTATCTTTCTCCCTCTAACCATCCCTCCTCCTCCTCCTCCTCCCCACAGTGAACTGAAGCAGGAGCTGGACGAGGAGGGCAGTCGCTGCCTCCTGCTGTCACGGCAGAGTTGCTTCAACCAGCGCTGCTGCATCCGATGCTGCTCGCCCTTCACCTTCCTGCTCAACCCCAGGCGCCAGTGCCACGACTGCCACTACAACGTCTGCAAGGCCTGTCGGGTCTACAACAAGCAGGACAAATCCTGGCTGTGCTCCGCCTGCCAGAAGAGCAGGTAAGGTCGGCGGTCGTGGTAGCGATGGATGCTGTGATTTCAGATGGGGGGGTTTGTTGTGTGCTTGCCAAGTACATGAGGCTAAGTTAAGGATGAGATGCTGACAGTGACGTCAAAAGGTTATTAAGGTCTTAACTCTTATGCTGGAGGGATGGATTTAGACCTTAGTACACACAACATAAGATAAACTACAGGATGAAGTCTGCCACTGGATAAAATACCAGAGAGAAAGACTAAGCTGTGATGTTGGACGATGTGAAGCAACAAAAAATGTACGTACACGTCCTTTTATTTTATTATAAAATGTCTTTTAATCATCCTCTCAGTTTTATGTTACAGAAAGCTTTTAATGCACCATTCAGAGGTGCAGCTTTCAAACAGTTTGTTGTATTTCCGTACTGCTGTGGCACATCACGTCGAACTTATGTGACTTGTTTGTTTTTTACGACTTCAGGAAGTTTACGACAATTGGATAAAAAGTCAAATGTGTGGTGATTTGTTGACATTTTATTTGAAAGAATAAGGTTGATGTTATTCTTTCTGTTTCTGTACAGCACACACTGTAAGACATAATCTCCCGGGAGGCATTAATGGTTTTGCATTTATTCCTACATTTGTATAGCACAATAGTGTAACGGAAAAAAAAGAGAGTTTAAGTTCAGATTGCTGCGTGAAATCGGTGTGACTGTTGAATGTGTGTGTGGTGGGAGGAGGGTCAGATGGTTGTATACTCACACCTTTTATCGCCGACAAAAGTCCATCTTTAAATATTGCTGTACCAACCCTGTCTGTGCCTGTAAACAACTCACATTAATTATTCATATATATTTTCTTATTATTATTATTTTTTTTTGAAGGTGTACTAAGTTCCAAAAAATACTGGCCAGTAAATTCTTTGGGAACTATTTCCATCCGTGGATTAATACACATTTGGTGACCTAGTTTATTGCAAGATATTGTACGTCAGACTAACTCAAAATAAACATGATATTCTCCAAGTGGAAACCTCCGTGGCTGTGAAGTGAAGTCAATGAAGTGCCAAAAAAAAACTGCAGTTCATCAAACGTCCACTTGAGGCTGGCTCCAGAAGTGAGTCAGTCTCCATAAGTCCCCATGTTAAAATGTCCAACTTCACAGCAGAAATAAACATGCCTGGTACAAAAAAACTGTTTTGGACTCTATAGCTCATTTCCTCATTCATGACAACTGTACTGAGGGTGAATTTTTATAGAACTCACCTGTTCAAATTATATTACGGTTTAAAGTTTAAAGTAACAGCATGGCCGCTTTGATTGACATGTAGGTGTCGTTGTGTCGACAGGTGGCTTGTGTCCTCAGGTCCACTGATGATTCACGTCTTTGCCGATTTTTAGATAAGCGTAAGAGGCAAGACTGCTGATGTGGCGGCTGCCAGCAGCTCAGATTTTGAGCTTCAAAACAGCTCTTTGGAAATCTGTGGGTGACGACACGCATACACCGTCCATTCTTTTTGCCGTCAGTGGTCTTTTCAGGGGATTTGTTAACAATAAGAAAAACAAACATATGCTTTAAATATACAATATATGTATTATACAACACTGTTTATTACATAAGCCCCCAAAAAGCCAAGACCCAGTATGCATTCTCTATACTCACTTAGTCTGTCCTGGATGATGGGTGGCTGCAGATATCTCAGCAGGCATTGGGCAAGAAGGAGGTAACAGTCATCACAAACACCTGCAGTGTGGGCAATTAAAAAAAAGCTTTCAAATTCACCTGAGAACCTGCAGGAAACCCACGCATACATAGGAAAATCCACACAGAACGGCTCAAACCACTCAGTGTATGTATCATAACCTGGAACTCGAGGTTTAGTATTTAAAAACAACAACAACTAAGTATAAAAACACTTGGATAAAATGCCACAATATTGTTTCAGTCTCTCATCTTAAAGATGAAGCTGTCAGTTTCTTTTTAATTGGTGGATATCGTTACCGAGTTGACAGGTTGTTAAACCTCGCTGACAGTTTTCTGTATGAGGAGACACCACAGACTGGGGGAGTTACCTCAAGATGGGTCACACTCAAAGACTCGTCTGTGTCACCTCCACCTCCTGTCAACACACACACACTCACTCACACTGCAACTCAACCGCACAGCGAACAGATGGTAACTCATTAAACATGCTGACATGAATATCTCCGAGATACCCTACAGCTGTCATTCCTTCACATTCAATTATATCCTGCTTCATTTTGATCTTAAACTTGGAGAAGAGACATAAAGCAGGTCTACATGAAAAAACCTCTTTCAATAATACACCTGTTGTGTGGATAATAAGTGATAATGCATGCATCTTATAAGAACTATAGTAGCAACTGTTTGAACAAACTGTGGATTCACTGTTACTGCTGTATAAATCTGATCCAGTATAACACACTAAGCTCCTCCGGTGTGAAGATTTGTTTTATTAGTGTTTAACCACTGGAAAATAAGAATTGTATTTTTGTTACCTTAGATTGAGTGTTTTATTTCCACACTGTTGGCCACACTGTTAATTGTACATAACTTTAAGCCGTAATATAATCTGAACAGGTGAATTGTATAAAAATTCACCCTCAGTACAGTTGTCACGAACGGGGAAATTAGCTATAGAGACCAAAACTGTTTTTTGTACCAGGCTGTAAATATGTTTATTTCTGCTATGAGTTGGACATTTGAACATGGGGACTTATGGAGACTGACTCGTTCTGGAGCCAGCCTCAAGCGGACGTTTGTTGAACTGCAGTTTTTGGCTTCACTTCACAGTCACTGAGTATGTTCACTGTATGTTCTGTGACCACCATAGTTTCTCCTTCTTGAGAGGAAGGACCAGATAAGGCAAAGGGGTTGCAATTAGCAACTACACCAATAGATGCCACTAAATGCTACAGACTGCTCCCGTTGCTTAAAGTCAATATTTCTCGACTTTTTATTCTATGAACCCTGTAGGAGTCTTTTTATTTGTTTTTTGGGCCACTTGGGGGCAGCAGAAACGACTGTGCACCTTGATATCCAAGAAGCTCTACTAAAGGTTTCCACACATTTTCAATGACTCTATATTACGATACAAGATGACATCTTCTTCATCCATACATGTATCCAAGGTACATCCATTTTTCTTCCATCATTCTTTCAGGAGTCCAAAGTGAATTAAAGTTGACTGTTTTTGACTAACTAAAGTAAAATAATTTGCATATTTATTACATTTGAACCTGCAGGTCTTTTTGTCTCTCGCAGGTTGTGGAAGACTCAGTCGCTCGAGTGGTTCTACACTAATGTGAAGAACCGCTTCAAGAGGTTCGGCAGCGCCAAAGTGCTGAAGACTCTTTACAGGAAACACCTGAAGGAGCACAGTGCGCTTTCAGAGCTTACTGGTAAACCACTCTGCTCATTAATAATGTGGATAAAAACAGTTTCTATTAACTTTGTGGTTATGACTAGTTTATTTATTTAGGGTTAACCTGCACTGAGGGTTCATAACTCGTCTTATCTGGCACACTTTAGAAAAATATGACATCTGAAATCTTCGCTACAAGCCTAATCCTGTACTGAGTGCTGTAAACAGATTACTGCGGGGAGAATAGACTCTCATGAGAAATGTATTTTTGTAAGAGTCTATGTGTCTGTCTAAAGTTGTTTGTGTATATTTCTGTGTGAATTTTTGCTGTTAGGATGAGAGTAAAACAGGATTATTCTCTTGCTTGGCTCTCATCTCTCATAACTTCAGCAGATTATTCTTGCTGCTGCCAGACTCCAAATTTGTTTTAAATGTTTATCGCATCCTTCATATAATCATTCAGGAGGGAATCAGGGACTCAGTGATGTTGTATTTAGGTTTTATTACACAATATATTTTAATTTTAATGTGCCAATCAGTATTTTTTCTTTCAGTTTTAAACAATTTTGCACCACAGAACTTGTTAGTTTAGCTTAGCTTTTTATATTAACAATAGGTCAAATTATTATATGTAATGAAACCGTGCAGCTCCCCTCATCTTTATGGAGCATTTTAGCATCTTTCAGCTCATTGTTTTGGTTTTGTTGCCTACAAAACTTTTACTCGTTTGGTTCACTTTCACTGCTCTCATTGTGTTGTTTGTGGTAAAAAAGTTGCTGTTCAAAGTTGTGTTCAAGTAGCCGGTGAACACAGTGGCACATTTAGCTGCTAAACAGCCAGATAATATTTCCCTCTGGAGTCGGTGGAAGCCAAAATCAGAGCTACAAGGTAGTAAATTTGGATTCTGGTGGCCAGAAACTCAAAATGAATGATTATGTGCTACATATTTGATGGATGTGTAAATAGGCAACTGCTATCTAACGCGTTAGCCATGTCAACTTTGCAAGGTGATAAAGTGCCAGTTTCGTGTTTGCAGCTCGTTGTGCTGCCTTCAGTTAATGCAGATCTGAATCAGATTCAGAATCATACAAGACATTTGCCTTGGTGTTTTGGTACATAACAATAAAAGGAGTAGAGAAAGGAAGAAAGAGTACTATAAAAGTCAAGAATCCTAAATATAAAGTTTAAATGTACTATAAAGAATATGAAAAACATATTATATACTGTATACATTCGGGAAAGTGCAAAACGTTGGCGGCAGTAGCTCAGTCCGTAGGGACTTGGTTTGGGGAACCGGAGGGTGGTCGGTTGAAGTCCAGCATGGACCACAGTATGGAGTGTGGACTGACAGCAGCAGAGGTGCCAGTTCACCTCTTGGGCACTGAAAAGGTGTTCTTCAGCAAGATACCGAACCTCCTCATTTGCATGTCTATAAGCCCTTTATATAAGCCTGTAGTTTTATTTCGGGCCTATACGTGTAAAACTTGAGTGAAAGAAAAAATTACCCATTAAGGAATCAATAAAGTAAACCATCTTCTTCTACAAAGAATAGCAGTAGAATAGAATAGAAGTTGATGAAGATCTGAATACTTCACAGAAAGGCACCAAAAGTGTTTGACTGACTGACTTTTCCTCACGAATTATGGTTTAATCGAGTGTGAAAATGACTCTTGACCTTGGAAATTGCTCAACGCTCTAATCTCTCAGGAAGGTTTTACAGTTTATATTTCACTGTAGACTGTGAGTATATTGGCTTTGACATCACAAAGCAGTCAGTTCCTTCACTGTATCCAGACATAGTGCGTTTATTTAAACAGTCAGTGTGTTGAATAAGACCATTCGCCCTGCAGCATACGCTCTGGCATGTTTGTGTAGTCGGGGACAGAGCAGAGGAGTGCCATTAGTTCAGACTCTCTGATCTGAACAGACAAGGGATTTTGAGAGAATTATGAGTGTTTTGTGGAGGAGAGGTCGCTGGCTGCAGATGGTGCAGAGCTGTGACCCCTGTGGGAGGACGACTGATGTGGCCTGGCCACCGTCAGGCCCCCGCTCAGCATCTCTAGTGTGGCGTCTCTTTTATTTTCCACTCATGCATGCTCATAGCACACGCTGTATCATACATTTGAATTTGTTTATGACTGTAAAGCGTTGGAAATTTAGCAGCTGCCAAATCCAATCTGCATAGTCTGACTCATGGAAAGCTCTGCTAATGCTTACTTTGCATAAGAACAATGTGAGCTGCATGAATAGCATAAGAATTAATAGAGCTGACATTTGGAAACTAATAGCTATGGGTACGGGCATTATCTTGTGTGAGATTTGTATAGCAGCTCAAAAGCTCGACAAAGTTCCAACAGATCATCCCGAGGGGGACATGAACGTCCGCAACAAATTCATGTCATCCGAAAAACAAAAATGTGAACCTCATGGTGAGTCTCATCTCTTCGATTTACTATTTGGAGCGTGTTGTCGGGCTGACGTCAAGACATTTAACATCACATGTTTCCATACTCGTGTTGAAAGAATCATTTTTAGAGCTGCTTCTGCTCTGATTCCCAATTTTTGGGTTTTTCTGGAGGGTGTTCGGTTGGAATTTAAATAAACTACTCTGCTTGTAGCTTCTATCTGAGTTAACCTGCCATCATGTATATTTATATTACACATAGAGTGACATGCATATACTCATGTATGTATGTCTCATGGTGCCTTTGGGGTTACTGTAACCTTTAAATGCTGCAGTAGAGGCAGTTCTGTCGGTCGTGGGTCTTTTTCGTGTTCATGTGATGCAGTCAAATGTGTCCTGACTCATTAATTGTTACAACACACGGACTTCTACAGATACACACCTTTTTCTGCCTTTACAGGATATCTCACATCACTGAACTCACGCTTGCCTATAGGGGTTTTTAGCAATGCAAGAGAGCAGAGTGATCTACAGTTTATATCATTTAGTTTAAGTCCTCTATGTGCCTCTTAAAATGATTTGAAGTGACCTTGTGTACTTTACTGTACCTCTGAGCAGCTCCTGCTGCACACAGCCTGGTAATACCGCACACAAGGCCGCTCTAGTGCACTTATATAACCACAAATGGCTGCATTGTTGCATGAATATTTATTTGACGAGAAAAGAGCTCAGGGCTCAGAGTAAACTATCCACAGTATGACGGAGCTCTCTGCCGTGCCGTCAACAACTCAGAGTTCAAGCTTAAACCTCAGACCTCATATTTATAAGGTCCTGTACATTAGGTATTCGTGTTCAAAGCACTTAAGCATATCTGTGTTGAATTATATTTTGTTTTTGACGTTGGATTTTGTGTGTGTGTGCAGAGGGCAGCGCCTACGAGGAGAGTATCTGCAATGAGGGCAGCGTCTGTGGGAGCGACTCAACTTTCTACAGACAAACTGAAGGTGCGGTTCAAGGTTATTTCGAGGTCATTGTAATCCTCTCATCATGTATACGTCATGACGATATCATCATGTATTCTCAGGCCGTGAGAACAGTCAAACAATCTTTTTGTATTTTCGTCTGTTTTGCTCTCTGGTTGTTGCCTCTGTCCCGCTCTGCCCTCACTTCTCCCAGTTCACTGCACTAACAGGATAAGTGACAGCAGACATCGAGGAGAAGCGGCAGCAGCCTGATTGTCAGCTGTCTGCAGTGCCTCTACAACACGAACGAGACAGATTAATAACACGCACCCTGAAAAACAGCATCAAAATGAAAAGGAGGCGATCACTCTCTCCTGTTAATTAAAAAGAATAAATTCGGGTAATATCAAAACAAGTAATTATTGTGTTTCTTTGTTTCCAGAGCACAGCATGGCAGAGACGCTCACTGTGGCCTTGCGAGTGGCAGAGGAAGCCATAGACGAGGCCATTTACAAGGCTGAGTTTAACCCCGGCAGTCAGGTTATTTATGTTGTTCTAATCGACTACAAAGACACGTTAAATGACTATAAGGACATGCTGAATGACCACAGAGACTAAACGCCTATGAAGAGATTATCAGCCAAACTGTTTGTAGGTTAAATCCTAGAGAATATTTCTGGTTCTGCAGACACTTTATAAAAGATTTACTTCTCATTCATCTGGATCCCAAAGCTTCTGAACTGAGTACAGGCAAATAACTATATTTAGAGTGTATGTTTAGAGGAGTAATCTGCTTATAGTGTGTATATAGTGTGTATTCATGTGTGTGTGTGTGTGTTTGCTTACCAGGAGAAGCAGAATGAGGCGCACTATCTGCGTGAGCACAGAGGAGAGCTCATTGAAGAACTGGCCAAAACTATTGTGCAAAAAGTGAGAAAATGAAAGATGTTGCTGTCAATGCTTTGTACAATAAGAGATGATTTATTAGTACTGTGTAATTATGTTGATTTACAGTGTGAAAAGCCATTGCATCATACTCAGATGTAACTCAGTAAGGGGGATCAAAGCTGCACATATTAAAACAAAACCATTAATTCCCGCTGATTTTTTTGTGTTTCTGTGTGTCTCTATTCTCTCTTAGATTATTAATCGGAGGAAGACTTTGGCTGAGATGAGGACAGAATATGACCGGGACTGGATACATGAACATGACACTGACCTTCCTCATCATCATCAGTCTGCCTGTGATCAAGCCTCCAGCTCCATTAAACAGAAACCAGACCTCTGGGTAAAAAAAACATATATTTAATACAATATTATTAATGTACAGACACTGTGCAGAAGAAACTTACAGAAAAAATGACTTTTACAAGTACAGATTAAAGCAGTTTTTGTTGGTGTCAAACAATCTAACCCATCTAAACTTCTCAGAGGTTTAATTTAAAAAGAGAGACCCAAACAAGCAAATTATTTATATATTTTATATTATATTTCATTCAAAAAGTCAAAGATTAGAGAATAGTTCAAATTTAAGTACTAATTTTTGTATCCCAGTTAATCGTCTCCATATTTATTTTCTATTGTGACCTTTTGAAGGTCTGACCCTCTTTATAAAATATTAGTTTGTAGTAGTTGGGTAGCTCAATCATCGCCACCTCAACAACCTCGACTTTATATTACATGAAGGCATCATCACCCATTTTTTTACAAACATGCTTTTTTATGTTATGAATTTTTATCCATTCAATTTTATTGTTTTATTTTCTTTTATTTATACTCGGGTGTTTCGTAATGACTGTTGCTCTCACTGTCCGTCTTTCATTGTAACAAATGACATGTTCTTAAATCTTAATTTAGTCTGACCTTTGTTTGGCCTCGGTTGTTGTTGTATTTTTACAGTATTGGTATTTTTACTTGAGTAAAAGATCTGATTATCTCCTCGGAGAAGAGAGGATATGACGTCTTCATCTGTACGATGACACATGCTGACCTCTGCTGGTTAAACTGCTCCACTGACTTCACCTTGACGGTGACATGACATGAGAGTTTTCAACGATTTGTCTTTGTCATGTTTCTTCTCAGAGGTCACACTCTGCCGACTCGCTGCTGGACAATGAGCCTCCAGATCTGATACGAGACCCTCCACAGGCGTTAAAGAAGGAAGGAGGTGGGTCAGCTATGTCGACCTGGAAGAGTGTAGACCGGCTGGACAACTCCGGTAAGATCAGATGGGATAAGAATTTTCGTCTGCCAATACCTGCCTCCTCTGTGTTTGTTTTTGTTTATGTTGCTGCATGCGTGACTGTACCTTGTGTGTCCTCAGTGCTGAAGAGCCCAGACGGGAACTGGATCGCCCTGCAGAGCGCTCAGCTGTCACGTCCCAGCCTGCTGACCAAAAGGAAGAGTCTGGTCTTCAGTGCCTTGGAGAAAGAGTCTGGAGTGGTGTCCGCCTACGAAGGCATGGGCTCTGACAGTGAAACCAAACCTGAGCCTGATAACTCCTGGGGAGCTGCCCTCCATGAGTTCCAAAGAAAGATGATGGACTCTAACTATAACCCACAGGACAGCTGCGACAGGACCCCGTCCCCGCTGATGGACCGCCGAGACAGCAGAGATGATCAGTCTACAGACTCTGAGGGGAACTGGAAGACTAAACCTCTGAAGGCTCTTTTTAAGAAGAAGTCACCCGCAGAGATCAGACGACCTGCATCATCCTGCAGAACTAATATCATCGATGTGAAGTTTTACATGAAAAGTGCAGAAGAGGGAGAGGAGGACGAGGACGAGGAGGAGGAGGAGAGAGAGGTGGCGGCAGAGCCAGGAGTGGGAAAACTCAGGAGATCCCGGAAGAAAAGAAGGAGTAAAAAAGAGTCAGCAGCTTCTTCTGTGACGGTAAGAAAGAAGCCACACTAAAATACAAACTGAGTCAGAAGATCTCAGACAATAATTTAATCAAATGGCTCGATATGACCATAAAAAAAACTGCCACTTCTGGTACAACAACATATAAAGTCTGGATTACAATTCTTTTTACAACAGCACTTAGAGGAAAATATATCAAAATATGAACTTAATGGGGTGGTCGGTAGCGTAGTGGTTAATGCGGCCGCCCTGTGTGTAGAGGCTATAGTCCTCGCTGCAGTCGGCTCTGGTTCGAGTCCCGCATCGGATGGCCTTTGCTGCATGTCATTCTCCCTCTCTCTGCCCGTTTCCTGTCTATCTTCAGCTGTCCTCGATATCGATAAAAAGGCCAAAAAAAAATAAAAAATGAACTTAATTTCTTTAGGGCTGGAACAATCCTGATAATCGAATCATCATTAAGTTGTTTGATCGAGTAAAAATGCCAAATATTCTCAGAAACGAGTTTTTCCGTTTTTTTTTAGGATTTTAAAATTAATATTTTGGGTGTCGGTGGAGTCAAATGCAGCTTTTGAAAGTGCTAAAACTTGCAATAGTCACTTTTGACTTCTCTCGTGTTGTTTTAAATTTATCGATTAAAAAGAGTAATTAACAGATTGATCCAAAATGAAAAGAAGAATCTAAGAATAATAATTAGATCAGATTATATTGCTGCATTTCCTCCAATGTAAGATGCTCAGATAAATGTTGCATCTGCAGTAGTTCTGAATATTAGTGGAAATCATTCACTACAGTACATAAATGATAAATGAACATATTATTTCTTTTACATTCACAGGACTACATTAAAAAGGACAGCCATCCTTCTAAAGCTCTGACCCCTGACACTTTGACCTCTGGATCCACGACACCTGAACCTCTTGACGTTAAGCGTGACATCACTGGACCGAGAGCCAATCAGATGGAGGAGGAGCTCACGATAAAACTACAAAAGCTAGCAGATCAAGTTTTTGACTCCTCCACGGGGGAAGAAGGTGAAGAAGAAGATGATGAAGCCGGTCATGTAGGACAGAGGGAGGAAAACAAACAAGGAAACGAGGACAGAGATGAGGACGATGGGAGGCTGTGGAGGATGGAGATCGACTTGGATGAAGGAAGAACAGAGGATGAGGAGGAAGAGAAAGAAGAAATTGATGAAGAGATGAAAAACAGATTATACAAGCTTGTCGCACAGTCCAGACTCACGTATTTGTCATCTACTGATGACATAGACAATTTTGGACAGAGTGAAGGAGAAGCGGAGCGAGGCAAGGATGAAGGTGTGGAGGAGGAAAATAAAGAGCCGATGGAGGAAAATACAGACGGACTGACTTATAAACTATGTCAGCTGGAAAAAGAAGTCAGGGCGAACCAGTTCTCCTCCACAGAGGATGAGCTGGACAGAGTTGGCGTCATGGATGAAGAGAAGAAGACAGGAGAGGAGGAGGAGCTGGCGACCAAAGTGTGCAGATTAGCTAACGAAGTCGACGCCGCCCAATTTTCGTCCACGGAGGATGAGTTAGACCGAGCAGGAAGAAGTGACGAGGGGGAGGACGAAGAGACGCTGTGGAAACTGCAGGCTGCTCAACTACGCGATTTGTCCAGTCTGGTCCGAGCTTCTCGGTTTTCTTACAGCGAGGATCAGCTGGACAGAGCTGGAGAGAAGGAGGTTGTCGATGAAGGAGGAATTGAGAGCTGTGTGTGGGAGAAGGCACTGGAGAAAAGTCTGGAGAGGAGAGAATCGTTTTATTTAGACGTGAAAATGTCAGCGTTAATGGATGAAATCGAGGAAAGAAAGAAGGCGAGCAGTGACGATCAATCAACTCTGAATATTTTGGATGGTCAGACAAAAGATAAAACAGAGGAGAATGAAGGTTGCATGAAGGAGAGGGTAACAGAGGAGAAGGAGGACGAGAGGATGAAAAAGGGAGAGAGACAAGAGATGGAGTTAAAAACAGTGGTGGAGGCAGAGAGAGCGGAGGAGATAATACATGAGGCAAAAGTTCAACAGCCAGAGGCAAAGTGTCCAGACAGGAATGACGGAGAAGAGAGACGGGAAGAGGAAAAGATGAGTGAAAGCAGAGAGAGTCAGGAGAAATGCGAGACAGACAGTGACGAGGAAGAATTTGACAGAATAATCAGCAGCATGTTGATGATGACTTTGGAGGACATGCAGGGAGAGACGTTGAGTAGCGAAGCTGCAGAAAATGAGAGGACAGAAGTAGAGACGGAAAACGTAAACACGGGGAGAGAAAGTGGATTAGAGGACAGTGTTGCTGGTGCACGAAGCACAAATGCATCAGAAGAGACGAAGAGTGCGAAAGAGCTTCAAAGTCGAGGCGGTGACGTGACGCCAGAGTCGGCTGCGAAGGAAGGACCTGGAGAATATGTAACTGAGCAAAGTGGAGGAGACGTTTCCAGAAGAGAGAGAGAGAGTGAAGATGCTACAGATGGAGATAAAAATGAGCAGCAGGAAAAAGATCCACAAGAAAAAATGTTTTTAGAACAAGAAAACCGTCTAGTGATGACAGCGGAGGAGCCAGATGAGGCCAGACGTAAACAAACAGAAGTTGACGATGACGAACAAGAGGACAGAGGAGGGAAAACTGAAACGACGGAGACAAAAGGAGAGGCTGCAGAGGGAGGACGTGAAAGTAAACAAACAAATGAGGAAACCAAAGACGATGCCGAGCAGAGCGGCACGTCTTTTACCCAACAGGGTTCACTGTCACCGGAGGAGATTCAAACCGTAAGCGCGGGAGCTCAGAGGTTTTACCACTAACAGTCTGCTGTGATTGTAGCGTTAAAGTGAGTCTGTGTAACTTTTGAAAGAGAAGGGAAATGTAATCCAACAAAACTGTCATCATCGTGACAAACTGGCCTTAGATAGATACTGCTGGGTCCCTTTATGACTCTTTAGTGAGTTATAGCAACTCAAAGTTCACTTACTCACTTTTGCAGCCACATCTCATCAACAGAAAGCACAGGAGTGAGTGTAGATTTAAGATTACTCTAAGTTTACATCTCTATTTGTGCTGCAGATACAAAAGTTACAGTGTCACTTTAAAGAAAGCTTTACAGCTGTTTCTGACTAACTCTTCTGATGAACTGTTCTTTGCAAACTAAATTACTGCTTCACTGACACTTCACGCTGATTTTCTTTTCCATGTATGCCCTGTGTTTTTCTTCTGTGTGCTTCTCTCTGTGTGCTGTAGGGTAGAGACATGGAGCTTTACAAAACAGTACAGTTTATATCAACTCTGCTGGAGCAGGTGAGGTAGCATGGCGATACCTGCAGATTACAGATGGTCACTTTACTGTTTTTCATGCACGCCACTAGTTTTGAATTTTTAAAATGTTGTGGATTTCATGAATTTGAACGACCTGAACTTACTTCAAAATTGCCGTAGAAAAACAGCCATCTGTCTCTGTTGTAGAGGTACACCGCGGTGTCTCTGCGCAGCATCACCACTGAAGTCCTGAAGGTGCTGAACGCCACAGAGGATCTGCTGCAGGGAGCAGACGACCGCAGAGTCTCCACCGCCTCACTGCCCCCCAACACCGACACCAAGAAACTGGATCAACAGTTCTCGAGACTGGAGGAGAACGTGAGTTATGCCGGATCATTTATTCACTGCACATGTCACTGTTTGATCAAACTGTATGACTGCTGACAAGATTTTATAGACTAATGAGGGTAAATCTATTCAATGTGAGTCGAATATTTAGAGCACAGGTGCATCGTTGTGGTACAGTAATGATCTTAGAACAGTATTGTCCTCTGTCCCTGTGGGGACATCGACTAAATGTGTAAGTTTTACTCTGAAAATCTTCTTAAAACTTTCACATTAACTCATAAATTGCTAGTGATTATTAAAGGTAACATAATGCACATTTCCAGGTTCATGTTTTCATTTTGGGATGTACTTGAAGCTGAATCCTGTTTTTAGAGCAGAGAGCAGCTCTGTTTATTCAAAAAAGCCTGAATCCACCGTTGACTTCTTTGTACAAATAAAGCACAATAAAAAAACAAGTCCAAATTATTTACAGTTTAAAAACCCAAATGTTGAACTGGACACGCTGCAGGTGTACATGGCAGCTGGTGCGGTGTACGGTCTGGAGGCAGACCTGAGTGACCTGGAGGAGTGTGCCAGGGGCATCAGCAGCACCACGTCTGATATGGAGCTGTCCTTCCTGGAGGAGCAGGTCGCATCAGCAGCTGCTAAAGTTCAACAGTCTGAGCTACAGGTGGGATCGAGCTGCATATGCGCCTATTTTCATAGCTTTTTTCTGCTCAATATTAGACATAAATACTCAGCTGTGTTTGGGAGCTGTGTGGCGAGTTCATGTTTATGTTTCTGCTCTAGATTTCTGACATCTCAGCCCGAATTGCTGCTTTGAAGAACGCAGGCCTCGATGTGGACACACAGTCCCGCTCCACTAAGAGCAGAACCGTTCCAGTTATGGTGCTGTGCACATTAATATACAGTTTAACCACCAGAAGATTATGTCAGACACCTTGTACAAGGATCAAAATAAAGCTTATTGTTTATCTTCTTGCAGCCTGTTACCCTGGACTCATCACGACAGCTGAGGAGGCGATTACCTGCACCGCCGGTCAAAGGTCAGAAACTCACATTTCATACAAAATACTAACTGTATTTTTTAAATTTATATTGGATTGTAGTGTAACTAATAAAGTGGATGGTCGGTGTAGTTATATATATGACTTACTAATCCTTGGAGTCCCAAACCAAAATACTATTTGACTGATGTTTGGCTCTTATTTTTTATTACGATATCTCAGATGAATCATTTTCTTCTCTCTGCCTCAGAAGACCAGCAAACCATCAAACCAGGACGTTTGTAGTACCTCCAACACAGCAGTGCCTTGACCCGGTCACACTGCAGCCTACAGGCGAGTCTTGAAGTGATCCGTTCAAATACCGTTTGCCTTAATTTCGCTTCAAACTAAACACGCCTCAAATAATACGAGACACTAGTACTGTATGTGTGTTTGGTGTTGTTGTGCCGCGTGTCAGTAAATATGCAGGAAACTGTTGATTCTTGTCATTTTATCAAAAATGTACAGTAGTTAAAGCTACAATATTATCAGACTGATGACTGAAAAATATATCAAAACTGATCAATCTGGGGAAGAAATGCTCAGCTCACTCAACGCAACAATAAACTCACCAACACTTCAGTTTTTTAGATTCCAAACTGGTGAAATGATTACATTATACAGCATGTGTATAAAAACCCTAATGTTTTAATTATAACACCTTTTATAAACTTGATTTTGACATCATCAGTCATCCATTTAACTTGCTGTAGCTCTACAAATCAGACTGAAAAGACACTAAAATTATCAGCAGTACAGCTCCTGAAGAAAACCTAGAATTTACACTTTTTAAATCATAAATATACAGATTACACGTACATGAGAACAATTACAGCATGTTAGAAAAAAACTGTGCCGTGTCTAAAAATGAATACAGAACTGTATTTTTCCATGATTGTGGATGTTTGTAATGTTGTAGTGTACATATCTGTACAGCAATCAGTAAAAATATGTTTTGTGTTTTGTGCCTTTATTATTAAGTTCAGAAAATAAAATAAACATTTCAAAAAAAGGTTGCTTCACTGTAAAAATGTTATTCTCTGAGATAAACAGCAATGGAAACACTGTGCACCCTGTTTGCCCCTCAGATGAATGTGGGTGTAATGGTGAGGAATTTAGTCTGTATTTTTGAGATGAGGAAATGACACCCGAATATGACATTCCTCCTTGTGAAGAAGGTGTGGGAACGACACATAACGGCTCTGGAAAATAACAGCCGTCTTTGAGAGAAATGGTCTCAAACCAAACATTCGGCAGCGTCGCCTCTTGCTCTTTTTTGACGCTGCAGTAAACACAAACGCCAAACTGTTACTTAAAATAATCAGTGGGTACAAATCTCCTCATAGAGGTTTGATGTTTTCCTCTCGGAACGTTCAAATTCTACAAATGAACTTGAGCAGCAGCTGGAAACCAAAAAGTCTCACATAAAGAACCTGCTCTATCCCAAGGTTTTCTGGGATACGTAGTTCTGGTCAGGAGCTCTCTGAGACTAAGAAGCGCTCCCTCTGATCGGGAACTATGAATCCTTCTTTCTGTTCACTCTCTCGTCTGTCTGACAGGACAAAAGACTGTTTGGGGTCGATGACCACCATGCAGTCTTTGTCCTGACCAGGAGCCTCCACCTCGGCGTAAGAGGGACGTCCGGAGCCTCGCCTGAACTTCATGATTGGCCAGCGGGTCGGCCGCCGCTGAGGGGGGATAAAGAATGACAGAAAATTAACACACAAGTGGGAAAAAATATATAATTAACGGATATAATGAAAAAAACATTTAACTATTCATGAGATGTTTGTGCTCCTCTATATATACACATTTTAAATTGATAAATAAATATAACTTAATGCTCCCTAAACCTCAACGACAATATGGATTTGGGACAAACAGTATAACAAACTGTAGAACTGGAGTCTATTTTAAATTCTAATTGATAAAAAAAATACCTAATATTTCCATTTGAATTATACAAATATGGGATTTGATGATAAACACAATGTGCACATGGGTGGGAGAAGTGATCAGACTTGGATAAAAAAAAAAGTGCCAAATATTGTGAAGCATAGAAAAATAATTTGGTGCAGCTACAGAAAACATATCCTGAAAATGAAAATTCATCATCTGGGAACCATGAATATCAGCTGCAAATGTCGCACAAGTCTGGTCATAGTTTTTAAAATATCTTATAGTAATCCAGGGCATGAATGTTGGATAAATGTTGAAACACCAAAATAGATTTAAGGCGTCTTCAGGCTGCAGTGCTTGGAAGGCAACAATACAATTCCATTTTCAAATCTCTGCATTTTGCCTTTAACTACAGAGAAATGCATGGTGTGCTCTGGAGAATGTGTACAAAAAAAAAGTAAAACTACGAGCACTGTTCTTTCAGGAGACTGTGGAGAACTTCAGGTTTTAGATGGTGCACAGCAGCTGGATGTCACTGACCTCCATGAAGAAGATGCTGGCGCTCGAGGTGGGGTGGTTGTACATGTAGACAGACGTGAAGACGGCTGCTGCTATGATGACCATCATCGTGACGATGCCCACCAGAAGACCAATCTGCAGCCGCTCATCACTGTCTCCTGTGGCCTGCTCGCCTCCTGCTGCACAGTGACAAAACTCAGAGACTTAAATCGAATTTTTTAAATGTTTGACATCAAAAAGACAGACTGACACACACAGTTTCAATTTTTTGATATTTACACTTTAGACTATTCAATGTTTCAGGCACATCAGATGTCATCAGTGTGTCATCATCAATATGTTTTGATAAAACGTTGACTTACGTGCTTCATCGATGTGCAAAGACATCTTTGTGTCATCTAGAAAAAGAAAACATAATGCATGATATCACAGTATGTCATGTGTTGTACTTTTTTATCCTTGAACGTCTCAGGAATAAAAACACATTTACAATTTCAAGATACTGACCATGTTTTACTATAATAGAGTAGCTTTTTGAAAGTCAGTGCAATTTTATAGTCAGTCCTTTTAATTTAGCTTCTGTAAGTTTCATATAAAGTACAAATCCTGTTGGTTCCCCACCGCGTAGGGTCAGTTAAAAAAACTTTCTAATTCAAACTTCTCTTTTTGAGGTTTAAAACATCCACAGTTGTTTTAAAAAAAACATTTGGATTTGTATGTTTTCATCCAGCTAAGTAAAATAACAGAGCTTATGTCTGAGTAGGACATTACAGCTTACAAACAATAGCTACTAAAAAAAAACAAAAAAAATAGCCCTCCCATATTCTGACCCAACCAGAGTGATACACATACATTGAATCATCCTTCAGCAGCCGAGGACACTATGCAGTATTTAACATGGCGCTGTATACACTCAGCTATGAGCTAACAGAGGGCTGGGAAATAGCTGACCACTTGACCCTCTCACTGTCAGACTTTACACAACACACTGGGCGTGGATACCGTGCAACGACAAAAAGTATTAATTCATGAGATGGTAATGACGCCGTCCCTGAGCTGTAATCTAAAAGAGACGCGGCAGCTTCTAACACTGAAGACATCAAACGTTTGTCAGCTCACCTTCTGCAGGTTTGCTGGTGGGAATCTGCGCAGTGGATATTATTCTTCTGCTCGTGCTGCTGTGTGTTGATGGGTTGGTGACAGTGGATGTCTTCCTGAAGGGGATCAAGGTCACGCTGGAGGTCCTGTGCTGCATTGTGGTCGTTGTAACAGGAGCGGTCGTACGCGTGAGGTGGTGAGATGTTGTGTTTGTGACGTCTGTCATTTGGACACACCGGGGATCTCTTCTCTGGAGAGACAAACACCGGTAAACTTTTTTTGTGCACATGACGTTGAGTTAAACTTTCTGTAGTTTACTGAAATGCAAAAAATAATGAGAACCTCCTCTGGGCAGCCGAGGTCCACCCAGTCCTGCCGGTTACGATCAAACCCACTGGAGCATCTGAGAAAGGAAGTGAATGTTATTAGAGAGTAGAGATGAGGTGTAATCACAGGTTTAAAAAGGTGCTGAATCAAGGTGTTGGTGATCAGAGCAGAGGGAAAGGTTTAAGGAATGTAGCTCCGTAATAATAATTAAGATGAGGCTTCTGAGTCAGTCAAAGCAAGTGAGTGTCAAACTGATTTTACCGAATGAAGATTGTTGGCAAATTATATCTGTCTAAGGCCTAATTATTATTCGCCAAACAGTATATTTCAATGCAGATCTTCAGAGTTCAGATGCAGATCAAACTTTCTCAGTACGTTCTCTCCGAGCGCTTTACCTTTGTAGCCGACTGCACCAGCTGCAGTTAAAGCCGATCTGAGAAGTGACACATGGGCCACAGCTGGAGAACTGGAGACATGCTGAGAATAAAGAAGACAGTCAAGAGTGAGGAGGAAGAGACGCAGGCTTTGAATTAGATGCATGCATTTCTGCAGCCTATCTGCAGCTACAGCCACTGTCGTCACAGGCTATTCAGGTTTTACAATCTGACAGGTTGACAAAAGAATAAAATAAATGTTCAGATCACCTTAATGGCAGGTTTACGTTAGGCCACTCTTAGCCAGTGTCACGTATAGTGACATCAGCAATGGGAAATATGCCAAATAAATAAATTGCTGTCAGTTTGATGCTTCTTTCGTCAACCAAGTGACTTCACACCTGGCAGGTGTGTTTCCTGGAATCCAAGGCTGAATTTGGTGCTATTTAGACATGTGACATGTTAATATGAATAAATTTGAATAAACACTTGACTGACTGACTGCTTCATCTACTGTAACACACCTACTGCAACGCTGAGAGCCAGAGACACAGTCGCCCTGCCTCAGTTTCTATCATCCCTCTCCATTTCTGTCATTGGCCGAATTGGCCAAACAACAACCAAAATACTTAGAATGTTGATGAGAATTTGTGTTCAAACTGTGTGTTGCTATCTTAGCAGCACATCTTTTTGTATAATGCTTTACTTACTAGGGAGCGGCAGCATCTCCACAGCTGCAGAATTGGAGATTTTGGACTTGAGGATGTCGACTTTGTGATACTCATAAATGGTTCTCCTCCGAACATCTGGAGCAAATCAGAGAGGATATGATGTTATTACTTACTACTGAGCTCAAGTGTTTTGAATGATAAGTTAAATTAGTGAAAAGCCACTCACTGGGGATCTGCTCTATCTCTCGAAGCACCACAAAAGCATCCGACAAGCCCACTTTGACAGGATGATTCTCAGTGCTGATGTCATTGATGTCTATAGGAATCTATTTAAAATATATATATATAATTAAACAGATTTTGTATTAATAAAAGAACACAAAGGACAGAAGAAATGTCACCTCTTTGTATGCAAAGATGATGCGTCCATCACTGTGCAGAACAGCCTGGAAGGTGAACGTTCCCACTGTGATGTTGTCTTGGAGGTGAATCCTGTTCCACTGAACCACCAACGCAGTGCCTGCACAGTACACAAACATAAACATGTCATAAACAAAGCACATATATTAAATAGAAATATTCTACAGCAGAACCAAGAGGCAAAACGGACTTTCTCTCTTACCATTATCAAAGTAAAACACAGTCGAGTTTTTGGACAGACTCGGGTCAAAGTTTGCCATCAGCGGAGCAACGTACTGAGTGGCTGTTAGCATTCGGTGAATTATATCTCCAGTGTAAAGAAAACCTGTGAAAGTAAAACAAGCAGAGGTTGCTGTCAGTCATTTGTTATACATTCATCATTTCAATCGTGGACGAGTTATGGGCCAAGGGGCCCCCTCCTGCCTACCGACCAGAAACTCCACACAAAGTGCTTCACTCTGAGACTTCACGTCTTTTTCTGTGGTATTTGTACAGGTTAACCTAGTTCTTACATTTGTTACATAAGATTAGGAGAAGTTGTATAAAAAGAGAAATCAACGCTGATCACACATAAAATACAGCATATGCAAAAAATATTACAGGAAACATCAAAGGAAACTCATGATGTGGGTTATAGTCTATATTAATACAATTTTAGCCAACAGTGACATAATTATAAACCATGCAATGAAGAGAAAATGAAGAAAAATATAATAAAGATTCACTTCAATATTCATATAGGTCCATGAAAAGGTTTCAGATTTATTCATTTAAATGATCATGATATGAAAAAGATGTATTACAAAAGACTTCATAGTGCAGTGAATATTGTACTGGTTCATACATAAATAAATCTATAAATCGTATGATCTTTGCCACTGCCTTAAAACACTTATGATGAGTATTCTGTATTAAGATGGTGCAAATCTTTTTAATATGTGTCTAATATTTTTCCAAAGAACATACATGATGGGTTCCCTGGCTGCAAATAAACCTTGCTGTATACTTATAACTCAAATAAGGAGACAACATCTGAAACTTTGAGCTTCATAACTCCAGACAGAAGACACTGTGTGTGTAGTTACAGACTTACCTCCAGTTGCCACTGTGACTTCTCTTAGTTTATGACCATAGAAAGGAAAGTCAAAGGACAGAGTCACTCTCTGGAGACGAAGAAAAGAAAAAAATCACTGACAGCGCAAGACAAACTTCTTGTCAGAATTTTAATTACTAATGTAAAATAGCTGAGTTTTACCGCAAAGTGAGAGTTGTATGGTGCGTTTTACTGTGTGTTCTTATTTAAATCAGTTACTAAACATCAACTGTAATACACTGCTCCACACCTCTGCATGAGGTCTTTAAATGTGCATAAAACACTGATCGTCCCGTTTATTCACACAGACACATTTCATACCTCAGCTTGTCTGTGGGTGCTGGACAGGAAGCCACAGAACTTCCACTTGTCCTCTTCCTGCTCGTCGATGTTCACCCACAGATCTTTACTGGCTGTCTCTCCAGGACCGTAAATTTTAGACGTGTAGTAGGCGTGATCAATGTCCTGTCCAAAAAATTTAAACTATTAGGGACAAATAAATAAAGTGGAACAAAATTTAAATGAATGTGGTTCCTGCTGGTGTATTTGATGGCTGGTATGAAAAGACACACCCATCGTCTTTTATACATCAGCTATCCAGAGGAGACATCACTGCAATGACTTTAGTTCCTATGTCTCCTCCATCTGCTGTTAATAACTCACCACAATCTGTGTAGAATTGTCGTGTCCCTCCTCCATCAGCAGGTCTGGATCTGACTCCTCTGGTTGGTGCTGGTCTCTGTAGTGGCCCCTCTTATCTGCAGCCCAGCCAGGGGCGCCAGTCCTGGGCCTGGATGCCCACCTCCTCTCCCTAGGCTTGTTGTTCCCTGTGACTACATACAACCTTCCCTCTGGGGGGGACAGCTCCTGGGTGTCAGTGCGGTATACTCCTGAGGAATCAAACAGAGTAAGATAAGTTACTGTTGTTGAATCCCCAGGTGACTTTGGGCGAGAGGCGGGGTACACCCTGGACAAGTCGCCAGCTTATCGCAGAGCACACTGTTTTCTTTTGGATAAACATTAGATTAATTAACACAGCGTTTTTAAAAGATAAAAATAACAGTACAATAAAGATGGAACACAAAACAAGGCAGCCACTGCTTTTATAAAGTTTCAAACACAAAGTTCCTGAATGGTCCAGCAACCAGAAGTCCATAAAATGGAAAATGAAGGAAAGAAACTATTAAAATAAAAACCATAAAGCCACAAGACATCCAGAATATTTCTGTAAAAATGAAGCAGGCATAACAAACACAGAGCCTCAGGCTTGAATATTTCACTCAGTATAAACACCATCAGCTTCAAAGAACATGACATATGATACTGACCGTGTGGAATATTAAGATTACTCTAAGAAACTAAAGCTATTTAAGAGGAGAATGCTTCCCCGAACACGTCAGTGAACAAACTCTAGTATCTTCTTCTAACATGCAACAGGACATAAACAATTCCCTGGCATGCGCCATGTGGCAAACATGCGTGGTCACCCCGCCATTCTGCCCTTCCAGTGACAACACAGCGTCCTAACTTTTCTCTTCACAGCAGAGGGTGAAAGCATGCTTCACATTCTTCACACCAGCAGGTCCAGGACCAGGCATGTGAGGCCGGCCGGGCAGCAGTGGGTGTTGTGTGTATATTTCTGTCACATGGTGGCCGTGTGGCTGCAGAGGCCTGATAACCCTCCACCTGTGTGTAAGTGTGATGTGGGCAGTGATGCTATATAACCTGAGGATGATGTGGCTGCCACTGAGGGGCTGCTTCTATGTTTGTTAAAATGCACCGTCTGTATATCAACAAAGATCAATACTGCTGTTTGCAGCACAGTCCACTGTTTCCGTGTCTCTTCGAGTAAATGAAATTAGAAATTAGAAAATAGAAAACAAGGTCAAAAACTGCTGCTTCAGCAATACACCTGAGCCTGGTTACAACTTAAACCATCAAAAATAAAGATTCTCCACCTGCTGGTCAAAGGTGGAAACAAACACAAGAACTAACATACATGCAACTGAAAAATGGTATGGAAATATATTATTTTAATTAATAAATTTAATTAAAACATTTGACAAAATACTGTATTTTTTATGAAAATGCTTAAACTATAAGAGGAATGTAATGTTAAAATGTGTGTTTGCATTTCCTGTATCACGCATACATCCATTATAAGTTATGAGTTATGAGCTGAAATGTGATGTGAGGACATATGGTAAAACAAATGGTTAAAAAAAAACAAACAGTGCAATTGTAGCTACGAACAGGAAATAGAAGGAGGAGAAGCGTGGGTCAGGAGTATCCTTTTTCCATCTGGAGCCAGCTCTGTTCAGGACTCAACAACAATAAATCATCTTCCTATACAAACAAACCTGCCTCCTGTGTGAACTGTCTCTAACTGAGTATTTTAACCTTTGTCATAATGGTGAGAGCTGAATATTCTGAAGTGGTTCAAGGTGTAAAAAGTTTGAGAAACACTTTTTTTTAAAAATACCAATTAGTGGTATAAGTGCTGTTTTCACTCAGCCCAGTAGACAACACATGGGAAAACACTGAATACTGAAACATTTTGGGATTTTGAGGGAATTATTTATTTAAAAAAATATCAAAACATCTCAACAAATTATCTGAAATTGACATTTCTTCTGGAAAATCTAATTTAATTAGCATTAATTGTGATAATTACAAAGAAATCGCCACTATGCGCCTCTACAGAAACATAAAATAACATTTATGACTTACCATAAACTGATTTCAGCTTCATGAAGCTCATTTGAAACTGGAAAACAATGACCAGTCCTGTGATGAGATTAACTGGTTTATTCTTCAGGGTTATCGCCATCCTTCCTCTCAGCTCGTAGCGCATCTTCAGGGAGAGCCAAGAATGAAACTAGTGGAGTGGCGCAGTGAGAATTAAGCGCCTGCACAAAGTTACAAGTAGAAAGTTTCCGCTCGTCTAAACAGAGAAAGCAAACGAATTGTTCGTGTGTGCTAACGTACAGTTCCTCCTCAGACTGATGTCCATGTCAAACCTGTAGATTTTCCGCAGACCACCTGTGCGCCACTTCAGTCTTGTCAGGAGTGAAGCGCTGATGGTGATGAGAGCCTGTGCAAGTGGAAACGCTGCCTTTAGGTACTGTGGTAATTCTCCAAATTATGATGGCAACTGAGATACTGAGAGTAGTAAACAGTTACAGTGTGTTATTAGTAAAAAATACTAGGACCACACTGTGAAAATACTATATCATAAGTAAAGTAAGTGTCTTCCAGAGCTGTGTAATGCTTAGTGTGCCATCATCCGTTCATTTTGTAGCAGAATGTGCCGTAACGTTGAATATTACCAGCAGCAAGTGAAGGCAGCAGATGATGTCCCTCGTGTAATTCAAACCTTTCCCCACTAGATGGCGCCAACCACACCAGACACACGTTCAGCCATTATATGAAAGTCTAATCTATTAATGAGGCAGTGATGTGGTTATGAAATATGCACGGTGACGGTGAGGTGTGATCCTAATAGGTCGACTAATCATTAACATTAATTTAAAAAAAATCTGTTAATCTGTGTTTTTATTATTGTGTTGATTACAAGCTAAAGATGCTCTGGCAGAGGAATAGTGAATTGTTGGATGGATGCCCTCTCGTGGTGACCAAGTCACCAAAGATTATAGATATATATATTTAACTTAAAGTAGTTAAGACTATATAGGGCTTCATAGGGCACATATTAAAGATACTGTTTTGACCGCTGTAGTTATTAGTTACTTTACAACGTAAGCTTTTACATATAAAACATACAAGGAGCTTATAAATTATGATACTTTGTTGTAGATTAAACTACAGCTTTAGGATGCAGGACTTTTCATAGCAACCGATTGGCATGTTTTATTATGATGGCTGCAGATGATTTAAGAATAATCATGAACCCACAGAGCAGAATCCAGTTTGACAATATTGTAAAAATGAAAACATTATTTAAGTCTGATGTGGTAATCCCTCCAAGGCAAATATTTACCAGCATGAACCCCTGCTCAGGATCAAAGGACACAATGAATAAATGATTTACTGGCAGACTCTAATTTGATTACACTAAAGCTCTAACCTTAAAATCCCCCAAATATGTGTGACTACTGCGATTTGTAATTTATTCTAAATATAAACGTCGTAATATGTAGAGCTGCTTTTAATCAAACTACTTGTTCATATGTTTAAACCAAACCAACAGCAAAGAACAAAGCTGAAACATTGGATTCTTTCTTTTTAATGGAATACCCACTGATAGGACAATTTTTTAAGGATGGCACAATAATGAAATAAAACACCACAGAAACATGATGCCACAATACAAGGACACTTGAGGACCTTAACAAAAAGAACCCAAGAACATAGTACAAGGGATGGGATTCAAAATCTGTTCCTCACACCAGAAATGGAAACACAAACAGGGAGTGCTGCTTTACATTGTGTCAAAGTTTCAAAACAGCCACCTCAATGGGATAGATACAGGCTTGAAAACACAAATAAGCGCTTCATTAAAAAGGTGTTTCACGTGCATTTTTCACACCGATGATCATTTCGTTACTTTCCAGACCCTGAAATAGATTTATGAACACCTTTCTAATGTTCATGTGTCGTTTGCTCTTATCTCATGATGTATCTGATGTGCTATCTTACAGCTGAAGGATAAGCCATAGATTTTTTCAGACAATTGTAAGAATATAGGCCACATAAAAAATAAAAAATAAATCCAAAATGTTGTATGATTTCTTCATGGATTTGGTCCAAGTGTTATCTTAGCACCAACAATACATCTGGATTATGACGGTCCTGTGTGTTTTTTCTCTCCACTTGTGTCAATCATACCAAGATATCAGCAATTTTTCTACAATGATTTATTAATGTTTAGAAATGCTACTGACAGCACCTTTAATCAAACCATTATTTGTGTCAAAGATGTGGGTGGAATGAGAAACTTTAAAAACACTCAGCAGCGCAACAGCTCCACTTCAAAGATGAGAGTGGAATTCGCTGGGATGAGGGGCGGGAATCCTCTCTCGCCGTACGCGTAGTCCGGAGAGCAGGTCAACCTGGCCAGCTGGCCAACGCTCATCTGTGGAGGAGGTAAAGAAGGGCATATATATTTAAAAAGGTCAATAGACACAAGAGAGGCTGAGATGTGCCAACTGTTGTCTCTAGTATAGGTTACATTCAAAAGAACAGAATCCTACATTTTTCCAAATGCAGATCAAGTGTAATTCGATCGATTCGACCTTCCCTGCCTGGTAAATGCTTACATCTTTTAAACTTCTGTCCCCATTTTCTCTCTAAAAGCCAGACACGTTCAGACTAGGCAGCCACAGAAGACAGTGTACAGTTGTTACCATGGCAGGGGCGGGAGACAGATATACTATTATTCAAATGTTTATGCACGGTGCATAAATCATCTACATAGTCTGGCCATTAATGAATGTGCACACAGGGAGCTATTTTCAGTCAGATAGTAACAGAGACGACAGCTGCTACGAGACGACAGTGCTGGGAAGCTAACTCTAGTTAGCCAGCTGTCTGCAGATGTCCAAAAAAAAGAAAACGAGCACAAGCTCTGTGCTGAATCTGTGCTCATGGATTTTCTCATCGACAAAGCCCTCTGGTGCCTCTCAAGACAAGAGAAAATCTGTGCATGTGAAAACCTACTTGGCAATAAAGCTGTGTGTGATGTGTAGGTGGTGCAGGCGTTTAAAGACCTGAAATTATGACACATCAGTAACAATTCAGTCCATATTTGAGCAGTAGAAATTCCCTAGTTCACTGTCTGAACAATAACCCAAGATAAAAGCAGCTCATGCTGATGTCGTTCATCTCTGTACCTGAGCTACACCTTCATCCCAAGCACGAATGACTTGACTCTGTCCGATGTTGAACTCAAAGGGCTTCCCCCGCTTCCTGGAAGAGTCGAACTGCGCTCCATTCGTCAACGTGCCTGTTTCAACGACAACACAATGTCAACAGCTAAGTAGTTCAAACACACTGTGATTGAGTTGTTTAGATACACCGGCCACAAGCGCACACACATTACCACTTTAACATCTAATCCAAGTCAAGCTATTGAACTGGCCACACATGCATACTGCACTTTAAACAATCAGTGTCTTCTCTGTACAGTCTCTCAAAGACTAAATTCTTTATAAGGTTTTAGATTTACATATTGCATAGTTCACTGTTACTGTTTTATTTTACTGTCACTGGTTTTATTTAAATGTTATTCATACATGTATACAGTGTTAAAATAGGATGTTGTATAGGGTTAACGTTCTGTTTTCTTGTTATCACTTACTGTTTGGGAGCTGCTGTAACAAAAACCATTTTCCCTGCGAGCATTAATAAAATATTTATGATTCTGAGAAAGCCGCTAGCCTGGTGACTTACTATTATTATTTTTTAATATATAGGGGTTGATTAGAGAGATATAACATCGTAGCATTGTGCACATGTAGCATATATTGAGTAGATTTTGTTCAGTTTGGAGACAGGTTAACGTTTGCCCCGTTTCCGGTCTTTGTGCTAAGCTAAGCTAAGGCTAAGCTAAGCTAAGCTAAGGCGTAGCCTGCAGCTCCATGTTGCTGCACGGACCCGAGTCACCTCCCACACGTTAAAACTACACAATACATCGACCTCTACATCATGTTCGAGTGTGTCACATTTTCACATTTTAAATTAAAAGTGAATGAATGAATTTAAAAAAGCAGCCGTTGAGCAGTCAGCGGTGAAATAACGGCTTACCGACGTAGTGCACGGTAACTTTCGATCCTTTCTGGGGAAAGGTCTTTCCTGAAAGCGTAAAAAAAAGAAAGAAATGTCGGTTATAAATTGATGTTTTCTTCTTTTTGTTTAATGAAGCGTATTAAAATGATAGACTCTCTCATTTAATTAATTAAAAAGCCTTACCATCTCCGGGTCTAATGGTCTCGACGGTTACTCCCATTGTTCTCACGAGCAGGCTTCAGTCTCTAACGGAGCACGAGCTCTTTCACTGTCTGTGTGTGCGCGGTTACGTGCGCCGTGATTGGCTCGTTTGATGACGTCAATACGCAGAACGTAACATGTCGTCACGAATAATAATAATAATAATAATAATAATAATAGTAATAATAATAATAATAATAATACTATAACGACAACAACAATAATAATAACAAACACAATAATAATAATATTAACAACAACAACAATAATAATAATAACATAATAATAATTATTATTATATGATGAATAATAAGTAATAATAATATAGTAATAATAATAAAATAATAACAATATAATAATATAATAATAATAATAACAATAATCATAAACTAATACAGAATACCAACAATAATAATAACAATAATAATAATAATCATAATAATAATAATGATAATAACCCAAGGACACCTTACAATAAATGAGAGTAGACAGCAAATAACAGAAGCAAACCAAAAGAACCATAAAAGTATGTCAAATTACAAGAATGCAACATTAAAAACAGGTTAAAATAGGACAATGCAATTGAATCAGATGGAAAAGGCTACTTTAAACAGGTGGGTTTTAAGTGCAGACTTAAATTGTGAGAGTGAGTTAATGTTCCTTATGACGGGGGGGCGAGGTTATGGATGGCTTTGAATGTGAGCAGAAGGATTTTGTAGTTTATGCGGGATTTGACCAGGAGCCAGTGGAGCTAATGCAGGACAGGAGTGATGTGGTGGATGGAAAGGGTTCTGGTGATGATGCGGGCAGCTAAATTCTGGACCAGTTGGAGCTTATGGAGAGATTTGTGGGTGAGGCCAAGCAGGAGGGAGTTGCAGTAGTCCAGGCGGGAGGTGACGAGGCTATGAACCAGGATGGCAGTTGTATGAGGTGTATATATGTTATAAAAAATAGGATTATACTGGGGTTCAGATGTTTTAATTCATATTGTGTGTGTGTATCCATGTCTTGTGCACTTCCCTTAGTTGGCCTCTGATTTACTGAAGCTGGCAGGGAGAGATAATCATAAATTAACAGTACTAGGGGAGCACCATTTGGATATAAAACATAATGCTCATTACTGAGCAGAAAACCAAAAAGGAATGTTATGATATTATCTGTATCAGGTGGGAGGTGTCCGAGACAGCCCATTTTTAAAAAAATGTATACGAACCAACTGTTAGAGCTCCTCAGGGAGCCTTTTCTCTGTAACCCCTTTTGTGTGTTGCACTGTTGCATTTAATTGCTGTACATGCTTAAGGTTGAGCTAATTCTAACTACTTTATATACTGTTGGGTAGTTTAATTTACAACAGAGGCAGAAGTCTACTGATGTGCTTGCTCGCTGCTCGGTCCTCCCCATCCTAACACACAGCTCCAGCTTAAATATCATTGCAGCTTTTTTTCTGTGATTTGTAGTTATCAGTTAGTTTTATTGTTATGTACAGCAATAATACGTTCATATGACCAGGAGGGATTACATGAGCTGTTTCAGCAACAATTTAAGCTTTAGGATAAAATAATTGGTCGACTGCTCATTAAAAACTCGAATGTATCAACAGGAGAGCTGGTCGGCAACATAAAACAAGCTCCAACAGAGTGTTTCTTAAATTCCATTTTATAAAAATGAGTTTTTTTCAAACTACAGCAGAGGTTGTTGCTGTGCTTGGTTGTATTTGGATAAGCGATAAGTATGTTCATATAATTAATAATCCAGCTGTCATTAAAACTAAAGGCTCACTGATCAATTTTCAAAATGCTACACTGACATCAACATTTCATCTTCTACATAATAGTTTTAATGGAAATATAATATCTCTAAGAACAAAGGCACCATTTACAAATTGGTTTTAGTTACATAATCTGGACTAAGCATCAGATGAATCCATCGTGCTGTCAGTTACATTTGTCATCGGATCGTGGTTATCTTGGAAGAAGTTAAAGTCAGATTCAGCTCCACGTTGTGTGCCCTGGAAGGAAACAAATATTTTTTTAATCATCTGAGTTCTGTGGAGGCTGATCAAGATGTTAAATTAAACAAATCCTGTTTACTTACATCTATTTTGCAGTCAAGGAGGTCAAACGCATTGTTTTGGTCAAGTGCGTCGTTACTCAAAAGTGCTGACTGATCCCTAAAATGTACAAGCAGAAAAAAATCAGACAACACATTCTGTGTTTTTATATGTCAATCATTTATATATTTAGTCAACTGCGTACATTGCACGACGCTTCCTGTTCAACATAAAGACGGAGATGAAGATGGCGACTCCAGCTAGCAGAGTCAGACCAACTGCCAGACCAATGGACAACGGGCCTGCAGACACAGAGAATCATGATGAGAGCACAACATTTGAAATAAACTCCTTTCTAACAGGAAGCTCTTGGCACACTACACTTCCACTGAGGCTTAAAAATTACTTAATTTTAATAATTTGCATCAGAAATTATGTTCTTGGTTGTTGCAATCAGCAACTACACCACTAGATGCCACTAAATCCTACACACTAGACCTTTACAGGATAAGATTGATGATATTCTAATTTTTAAATGAAAAGACCAAAACGAACAATGAATTTATCCCACTGACAAGTATGGCATGTGTATTCAAAGCCTTATATATCTTTGTTCTGTATACAGAGCTCCATTGTAGTCTAAAAAACGATGAAAAACACATAAATGAGTTACACTATTGCAATGGCTATTGTCAGTCTGACATACTCACACACATTCTGCTGCAGTAAATAACTTATATATTAACCTGCTGCTAAATTTGTCTCTAACAAATGCACTGTTTATATATCTTTGTATGATATATGTCTAAAGTGACCAGCTGTTTTAGGGAATTACTGGAAAACAATTTATTTGTGACCCAGTTTAGAGATTCTAATTTTCAGGAGCAAAAATGTGCATGTACGTCTTTTCATGGGATTTGCTGACAGTGAGGAAAAAACTGCTGGCTATCAATCATATCAATTCCAATGCATACATGTTTAGACTAGGTCTAGACAGGGGGTAATGATTTCTGTCAGATAAAGAGGGTTTCAGATTACCATTATCATCATCAGGAGGGGGGTCTGAGTAGCAGCCGCCAGGCTGGATGCTGATATCATCAAGAGCGACATCCCCACCTGTATTCATCCCTCTCTGATACACAAACACAAACTGTGAAAAGAAGAGAATTCAGTCAGAAGATTCATGAGTAAACACTGCTGTTGATGATTAATGTGTAAATAAAAGTTATCACTGAAAGGTCCAGGATGTTAAAGCTTATCATAAGATCATTATTACCCAGAATGGTTCTTTATGTTTAATAGGCACATTAGCCTCCTGCCACTTGTCTCCCTTGTTTCCAGTCTCAATCCACTTCAGAGTCCCTTCTTCGTAGCCACCAGAATGCATTTCTCTATCAGACAGGATAATGTTATCAAATGTTATCAGAGCACTGGTCATGTTTAATGTTGCTTACATGTTACCTGTCATTTATGGAAACTTTCAGAGTCCCAACGTGGTCACCGTACATGTGGTACCAGAATCTCAGACAGTGACCTCTTGTGGATGGTTGGAACACGTCACTGGTCAGGAAGGACATGTCTCCCCACTCACCCACTGAGCTGTCCACATACAGATAATAACCTGGTGGAAACAACACAAATCACACACAAATAATGAGAGAAATGACTCTTATATTCATTTTATAAGAGGATATAATCCACAAAAATATTTGTAACTGGTGCGCTGCACTAAAACTACAACCTCTCTTCTTCTTTACCTAGAATTGCAGAGTTAAATATCCACATTATTACCGTGAGTTGAGTTGGTGGTGTGATCAACACTAGGTCCGGTGTTTGGGTTTGGCGAGGCTCCTCTCCCACGGAGCCAGTCCTCCTGGTCAACATCTCCTCCCAGGTTGCTCCAGCTACACATGTTGGTCTCAAAGTCGCAATGTCCAGGAGAAGGACACTGAACATCCGTCAGATGAACATCATCAAAAGCCATATCTCCCTCCTGGGTGGGGCCAGACTTCACACCTTCCACCATGATCTGAAAAACAAGGATGGAAATGATCATACTCTTCTATTATTCTATGGTTACTGCACCCAAATGAACAAAGCCATGGTGTACAAATTACAAAACATTCTCACTCACTCTTAGTAATATTTAATCAGTTATGTGCAGAGGTTCAAAGATTATTTTATATTGTGATCATTTTTAGGATATTCTCCCCATAATGACTATTAGACTGTTTCTGGATGTTGTTTTGGGTGGACCTTCGTGACTCACCCTGTAAGACTGAACCCGGGGCAGAAGTGATGCCTGTGCGAACCTCCACAGCCGGCCTTGGTCTCCTGTCTGAGAGAAAATCAGATCTTGCTTCCCACCTTCACTCTGCTGGTAAACGTTCAGCGTCCCCATTCCTTTGCCATACATGTGGTACCACAGTTGCACGCAAGCTCCTTTGCCTGAAGGAGTGGAGGAAGGAAACCCAAATTAATTATGATTTGATGGCTGATATATCGAAGGGAATATCCAGAACAACAACTTCTGTTCGTCTTTTCTTACGACTGCTTAGATGTCCTGATATTTGTGTTTTATTGTAGTCAAAAGTAGTGGAATGTAAAGTTTATTTACTCAAGTACTTGTACTTCAGTACAAATAAAGACCAAACCCATTAATCCTGCCTCTGTGGATTCATCACACTTTGATTCAACATTGGAGAACACACTGGTGACTGTCTCACCTGCAGGGTACAGCGGTGAATACATTTTAGCTGTCTGGTGGTCGACGTCAGCAGCAGAGGAGGACAGGTAGTAGTAATGGCCCGTGGGTGTGTTGGTAGTGTGGTCGCTGTCTGGCCCAGTGTTGGGGTTGAGAGTGGAGCCCGACTGTCTGACCCAGTCAGAGTCATCGGTGGTCTCCTGCTGCCAGTTACAGCTTCCCTCCTCAAAGTCGCACATATCTGCAAGTTTTGGTAAGCATTAGAAAAAGTGTGCATACGTTTTGCAGAGAATAAAAATGGTAACTCAAAGTTTAGAACTCAATATTGCTAAAATTATGTGTATAGGACCGAACTACAGAAAATGTTCTCTTTTACATGTGTGACTTTGTTGGACCCTTAATGCATAATAATCCTGTTGCATTCATGTACATCTCCATCTGCATGCTGTTTATATACTGTATGTGATTCATATGTTCTCTTTTGCCCTATTCCTCCCTACTTCTTGTTATTTTCTTTGAGTTTAGTAATCATTTTCCACTAATAATCTTCAACATTTTTCTACATCACCAACAAATCCCACAAAAAGACCAAAACCAGCAGGTGTTTCTCAGCCTGTCTCACTCTCAGTCTCGAGCACAATTTGTTCCCACTGAAGGCGTCACAGCAGCAGGACGTGGGATGTGGGACTGACTCATGTTCATTATAATGAAGGAACATGTCACCCAGTGCAACAGTGTCTATTACTGACGTGTTTTTAATCGTTTTTGAATGGAGGTACAGCACAGAGAATTAATATTTATATAAAAGGCTTACAATATAGCCCGTTGTATACTTTAAATAAAGGGTTATGTGTATCAGGACATCTCCATGACCCAAGATTTGATCAAGGTAAAGAGAGAGATAAACATTTTTTTATTTAATTGCCTATTAGAACAAGTAAGAGAGGAAGATGTGGTTGAGAGGATATGATTCACTGGGGAGACAGTAGTTCTTATAAATGTGCCTTGCTATGTCTATGATTTTCTCCAGCTTCAGTCTTATTACCAGAGGCAGGACATGGTCCACTGATGAGGGAGATGTCATCAATGGCTATGTCTCCCGCCTCTCCTCCGACTGTAGCCTCCAGAATCAGTTGGTGGACGTTCTGCACTGTCACGTGAATCTGCACCAGCAGCCACTCATCCCCTTGATTTCCTGATTTTTGCCACACCTACAGGAAAGACAGGAGGCTGATTCACTCGTCACAATGAGGATGTGAGGAGGTTTTTTGCAACACAGCGGTAGCACAAACTGTGCAGCTTGCACTCGGTATACGATGCATTAATGTCATTTTGCAATCGGCATTTCACAACTATGCGAAAGTATAATAACAAAGCAAAAACCCAGCGGGAACAGTCACATATATTTCTCAATCAACCTCAAAGCCGTTTTTCTAACATTGTAGTAAAGGGAAGTAATGTGTCCAGACTCAAAACACAATTAAAGGCCTTCTCTGACCTCTGCTATCTCTTTGGTTGATACAACATACAGCAAACTATTTGAAAAATATTAACTACATGCATGTTTTACCACTGTTTTCTTCAAGGGATCTGTTGTTTGTAGAAGCAGCCTGAAGGACCCCACAGTAGCTCCAAACATGTGGTGCCAAAATGTGAAACAGTATCCCTTTTCACCAGCAGGTGGGAGCAGTGGAGACTTTAGTTGGGCCAAATTTCCTTTTACACTTGGCGGGGAACTCTCGATGTAAATGAATTTCCCTGTGAAACAATATAAACAGCAGATTTCAACCTGTGCACATGCAACTCTCTCCATCCACTCCAAGCAGAGAGTGATTTTAGAGGTGAAAATATCCAGTGTTTCACAAAAAAGGAAAACACTTCAAATCTTATGACTACTTAGATTCATCCTGTGACCACCTTGGGGTGCCCTTAGCCACTGGTTTGAAACTACTGCCATTAAAAGTGTAACTGTTTGTAATGTAATTATGTTTTACTGTTAAAGGCTGGAGGGTGTCTGTAATCATTTCACACAATCAATTTAAAGTGAGTAACGTTTAAAATGCAGATAAAACAAACTTCTCACAAATAAAAAGTTGCATTCATAAGCAATATCCAGTTTGGTACATTTGCTCAAGACATTACTGAATCATTTTTCTGTCACTATGACTCTATTGTCTGATTACAATAATGTTCCAGTAATTGTGATGTGTGTGACCACAGTGACCATAACTGGAAAACACTGTTCAGCAAATGTTACCAAATCTCACCAAATTCTTACAGGCAATGATTAATTTCACAACGAGTGCACAACACCACTATTTAGTGATTTGATTTAGGTGTTTAAAGATGAATTAAAGTGACCTTTGCCGGTAGTGTGGTCGCCGGCAGGCCCGGTGTTCGGGGTTTCAGTAGGACCAGACCTGCTGATCCAGTCTAACTCATCTTCAGCTCCCTGCACCCAAACACACAGACCATCTTCAAATGAACAGCCACAGGCAGATAAAGCTGAGGAGGGAAAAGGAGTTTCTGAATTAACCCAATGCTTTTTTTTTACAAAGTAGACGATACATGAAGTGATTTTCTCACATAACTTACATAACATAACTTAAAAAACATAATTACCTGGTGGCTTGTATGATTTTTCACAGTCCACGAAAGATATATCATCCACAGCAACAACAGGATCAGCAGTGTTTGTCTGAGTCATGCTACTGAACCAAACCTAAGAACAGACATGTTGACATTCATGCTTTAGCTAAATTAGTGTCCTTATCACCAAAAGAAACGCTGAAATAAACTTCAAACATCCTGTTTATAGACATATTCTGGAAAATGCCATGCAGTTACCAACCTCATGCTACTTTTTTGTTCTTTTATACATTTGCATGACCTTTTTTACTTCATAAAACACATTGCTCAGCCGGCTGTGACAGGAATATATTAAAAAGACTGTTCATCTGGACATACACTCAGTTGCCAATGCAGTCGAATACAACAATCCTGCAGTAAATTCTACTTTCAAGGTTATATGTAATAATGTATGTTTATGCATTAGCTCTCCATTCACTGTGAATATACAGATGCCTGACATATTAAAGGAGAAGCACCACAAGCTGCCATGACAGCAAAATCCCCACTGTAGGCATTGGAGATCTTTTTTGATAAATAATTTGAATATTTTCTAAGTATATTGCTCTGAATATGTTTGTATGTGTATTGTGAACTTACAAATAACATGATGTTTAGTTTGATTTCGATTTTATACATATTTTCATGCTGAATTATTCGAGTACATGAGTCTTTATGCCTACTGTAACCACTTGTGAAGGAAACTGTCAACCCATGTTTAATTTTTTATTTTTTTTATGTAAAAGGGGATGTGGGAAATAACCAAATAAAGAGTTTAATGTCTCTTTCGTCAGCATTAAAATGCAACTGTTCAACTGTTGAGTGGGCACTCGGGCATAAACCTTATAAGACTGCTGGTGCAGGCCTAGAGGCAGATGCTCCGGGGTCCAATAGGAGACAGTGTTGTGACTGCGTGACCACAGGATTGCTTCACTCCCTTCAGCTTGCTGCATAAGCACTCTGAGTGACCCAGCACTCTTTGCGCTGATGTGGAAGTGAAACCTGCGTTTAGGAAAGAAGGAAGGAAGAAGGGGAGAGTGTTGGATTGGGAAGAGAGTTGCATGGTAGTGGGGAGCATTGAGCAATTCATACTTCAAATACTGAACAAATATTTTACTGACATTAGGGATGATCAAAAGAGAAATGTGGCCATCAATGCCGTGGTTATCACTTACAGAATCTGGCAGTAGGGAGATGAAGGGGAGAGCGTTGGACTCTGGAGTCGGGCCTCACTCTGTGTGGACCCCTGACTGAAATTCACTCTCATGTAGTAGCCTGAGAACGCAGGAAAGCATCCTTTATCATCAACTTAAAACATGTTGAGGGAAGAGTGTTTCAGCATCTCTTCAATAAACTATCCAATAAGCCACTAAAGTCACCTGTGTCTGTGGTGTGGTCAGTGGGTGGCTCGGTGTTGTTACTGGCTTTCAGTCTCTGCCAACGGGTCTGTCCTTCACTGATGTCAGTCCATTGGCACTGGTTATTCTCAAAAGTGCACGGACCTGAAAGTTTAAGGAAAGGCGTGAGCAGCGGTGCTCGGTAAAAGAGGGAGGTGAATATCGGTTCACGGATCACGTGTTTCTGAGCAAAGTTTTAAAATCTAGATAGAAAACAAATGTGCAATGCCTTAGCTTGACCATAGTGAGATATCTTGTACTGTTATGTCGCTCATTCCACCTTAAAACAATCTGATGCAGTGCTTCGTTACAGTCCAAGCAGTTACTGCAGTTTCCTTTTCAGCTCTGTTTTGTGGTTAGCCTGTTGCAAATCTGACATGTTGTTTCTCAGAAAATATACTGAAGTGTTCAGACTGCATAAGGGCAGTACATTCAACATATACGGTGTATTTTTGGGTACCGTAACATTTTAACACAGGTTTTAGACAAATTCAGGCTGCTCCACACTCCAAACATACAGTATAACACCAAATCACACTTCTTTTCTAACGTAATAATTTCATTTATATTTCAAAAATCAATGCAAGATTCAGCCAAACACCATGTCATGTCATCACAACCTGACATACAAGTGTACTTTGTTGAGTGTCTGTGGTAAGCAGAAACCTATTTCTCGTCACAGTCACCATTTTTGCAAAACTGCATGATTCAACGTACTGTATAAACGGTTTTTATCTTTTGCCTATGTAGCAGAAAAATTATATTTCTCAATCAGTGATGACATGGCTAATCTAAATGGGTGTTATTGTGCTGACATTATCAGCCTGCTTTATTGTCTAATAGCCTGTAAATAAATCCACCTGAGCAAACACTTTCAATGTTATTATAAGATGTGCTGACACAATGGTGGAATCATTTGCATTCCAGGTCTCTACAGCCTGTTTTAGATCGATACAGTATACACGCAGCTCACCGCAGCCATCCTCGTCCTCCCCCTGGGGGCAGTCTGGGTGATAATCACACTGTAAGGTTGCCAGGATACACTCAGCTGACCGCCAACAGAAAAACTCTTTATCCTGTATCACCAAACAAAAGAGGAAAGTAGCTATGGATTATTTAAACAGAGTTATTTTATTGTGTTTGCAGCCACGAGCTTGTTACGTCAAGTAGTTTACCTGACAGGGGTTGGTTGGTGCAGTTGAAGTTGAGGCTGTGGCTGGAGACGTAGGTGGGGAAGAGGTGGGTGATGTGTCGGGCAATTTGTTGTTATCAGGGTCAAACACACACTCCCTGGAGAAAGATATGTCATCCAGTGCAACCAGCCCTCTGGGACCGTCACCTGGTTCATATCTGAAGACAATCTGAGAAGGAAAAGAAGCATTTTGACCTCGTTGCTACATTTTACCTTTGTTATCATGAAACATTAGTGATAAAACACGTCATAAACAAAGTGTGAAAGTAAAGTCAAGGACAACTTTGTGATACTGATACTGTCCGGCTGTTCATTTCCATTTTGGGTTTGGTCTCCACTAACTTGTGAAGATAATATTACCCATAGATCCCACCGTCTGTGACACTGTTAGTCTCCATATTCATATCTAGCTTCATATCACACCAGGAAAGTTTCAGAAGTGTAGCGTTTGCTCAGATTTGGTAGTTTTTCCTTGGTTTATATCCTTCTACCATGACCTGTTGCAGCAGTTTGCACAGGGTGTTTTATTTTGAAAACTGACTGGATTCAAAGCTGTTTCTGTGTCTGTCTTCTGATCATCTGCTCTGTGCTGTTTGACGTGGTGTCAAAAACAGAAAAGTTTTTCTCAAGGGAAGATGTTTCATATGACATGTAGTCACATGACTCACACTTATTATTAAAATAATTATCACAGCAGCTTTCAAAATAAAATATTCCTTTATGATAGAGTAAACAACCTGAGAACATTTTCATAAATGAGGCTCTGGTTCTCTGTAATTAACTGCCTCTGTCCTCACTGACCTTGCTATTGTCCGAGGAGGAGAATGTGACCTCTGCTCTCCGCCAGCTGTAGCTCTGTGAGTTTTCTCTGATCCACAGCTCAGTGTCGTCACTTCCAGACTGTAGTGTCCTGGACTGGACTGTCAGTCTGGCTGCAGCATCATCCAGGCTGAAGAAGAAGAATCTCATCTACACGGATACAATAAGAGTCACAAAAACAAAGAAATACAAATATTGATTTGGCTGCAGAGTCAAAACATACACAAATACACATCAGAGAGGCATGTAACATGATTATTTAACTACACACACATTTTCGTAATGAACTGATCCATTTTTAATTCAAACTTCACCCAATCACATCCTGTAAAAACTGCATCTTTTCATGCACCAACATGTACTCACAGTGCAGTTAGAGCTGGGTAGTAAGGTTTTAGAGAGAATCTCTAGAGTTTGCCTCCTCTCTGTCACAGGGATGATGTAGTGTCCTGTATAATAAAATGAGACAATACAATGGAAAGTTACAGAAGAAACTTAATTAGAGGACTTCAACCTTCTTGTAGTTAAAGAGTTGTGAGAATGATTAAACTACCAAACAGCTCAGAGAGTATAATATACCTGCAGCAGAGTTTTTGGTGTGATCCCTGTGAGGCCCATGTACAGGCCAAGCTTCCTGTCCTCTGTGACGGGTCCACTTAGCTCCAGGTGTGTCCACATCACTCTCCGCCCAGGAACACAGGTCCCGTTCAAAGCTGCAGCGCTCCACAACACCTTGTTGCTCTACATCATTATTAATATTATCATCAGGTAAAAGGGAGTGAGAGGTAGAGAAGTTATAAACTATTAAACAAGAACATCAAACTGTTAATGTGTAGAGCTCCAACATCGATTAATCTGCTGATTATTTTCTTTAGTAACAGATTCATCAATCGGCTTATAAAACATCAGAATGCCCATCACAATTTCCTAGAGCCCAAGGTGACGTCTTTAAATGTCTTGTTATGTTTGAACAAGAGTCCAATATCTAAAGATATTGAATTTATTCATATGTATGACAAACAAAAGCAGCAGGTCCTCATATGTGATGTCTAAGACAGACAATGTTTGGCATTTTTGCTTGAGAACTGTCACACTAACTTGCAGATAAATTCATATTCCGATTGCAGACTTTCATATTTTCACTAATGTTAATCATACAATTACATACAGACGCATCAGGAGTGATATTAGGACTTGTAGATAGTAAAAAGTGCGTGAAATATGTGATGTGATATACGCTGCCATCCAAAGTTTTCCTGTTTAAATCTGCACAAGTTTAGATGCAAAGCTTCCATATATCCTTATATTCTTATTTAAGAATGCTCAGAGTTTCTTTGCCTCTCTTTGCCCTTTGTCTTTTTGAACCATTGTACAGTGTTTTGTTCTTTTGTTACAAGACATTACTTTTTTTGCAAACTTATGCAAAATGCAATCAAAAAGCAAAAATAGTCCTCTCAGCCACTGAATCAAACTTTTGTGGCGTGTACGTTTGTATTACCCAATATCAAAATGTCAAAGTTTACTTAACATTCAACCTTTTTAAAGGAAATTATGAAACAAAGTTTAAAAGTACACAGTGTGCAGAGCCTTGATAATTTGTAACAGTGAATTTATCATTTCAACATTAAACATTTGTGATGTCTCACCACAGTTGCTCTCATCAGACTGGTCCCCACAATCATCACTGAAGTCACACACTAGGTTGTGCTCCACACACACACTGTTGTTGCACGTGAACATATTCTCTGGACACGAGAGTTGGGGCTCTGAGAAGGAAACCAGAAAACTTTTAATTTAATGAATGTGAATCTACTTTTTTTTCCTGCATGTTGGAGTGTGCAGGTAGAGCAGGAACACTACCAGGCAGGGTGCAGTTGGTGAAATCTACGTCATCAATGGCGATGTGTCCAGGCTTGTTGAAGGCCCTGGAGCCTTCAAACAGAATGACGAAGTCCTGAGGTAATCGACCAACCGTTACCTCACCGTGATGCCAGAAATCTCCATGGCTACCAGACAGCCACAGCAATGTGGTGGTCCTGGAGCGCTCCTTAAGCACCACGTTCAGCTCTTCTATATCTGTAACAGTGTGCGGAGTTATGCAGAAATATACTCACATACAAAGAGAGCAAGAACGTTTGATTTTACAACATACCCTCTCCAAACATGTTGTAGTAGAAGTGTAGTGTGCAGGTGGCGCTGGCCTGTTTCATGGTGGGACTCTGCACGGCGGCAGGGCTCATTTGATCACCTCGTTCAGGTTTCACTGCCATGTACCAACCTGGATGAATCACATTAGAAGAATTATTCTTCCTTTCTTTGCACAGTTATCAGTAGAAAGTAAAGCAGTAGAAAGTATGATGCAGTGGTAGTGCTACCAAATTCAGTGGAAAAGGCCGGAGGTTTTATTGTTATGTTGGATAACTATTGAAACTTAAATACAATACACCAACGTATGCAGTGATAAAATGTTTGCTCTGTTCTTGGGGAATGATTATTTTTGGCGTGGTGGCACCATAATTCATCAATGTCCCCCTTTTTTTCATACCCGTCTCAGATATTTAAACAATATTGGGACATATCATGGTACGATGGCACGTGACCTGACAGCATAATTCAATAATAAATCACAGAAGTGTAGATTTAATGTTTAGCATAAGCATTAAAAATCAAGGAAGCCCGAGCTTGAACAAAACAAAGATGAGGATGTAGAAACTGTGGCTAACATTATCCACATGCAGCACCGGTACCATACATAATGTAAAAGGGGAAACACAGGAGAAATCTCACTTCCATATTCAACTTCTTTTACTCTTGTAACAGACTTCTGATTCACAATATGTAATATCCAAAACATGTTTATATAATCACAAATTTATGATAACAAATGGCTAAAAAAAAGAGTCTGTACTGTCAGTGAGCTCTGTTTAACAGTAATACAGACGCAGATAGCCTTTCTTATTGTAAATAAAGGCACTCTATCAGGGTTCAGTATGTGGACTCACCCAGCTCAGTGCCCACTGTGTGGTCCACAGAGGGTCCAATGTTCTCAGAACCGTTCTTTCCTCTCATCCACTGAAACTGGCCAACACTGATGTCCTCCCAGCCACATGTGCCGTTTTCAAAGTAACAACCCACAAATCCCAAACTTGTTTCATTTACTACAAGAAAAAGAAAACAGTTCATTTTTTTATTGAATTAACATCAGATACGTTTCAGTAATAAACTATGGAAAGTCAAGTACCTTGACAAAGGCCTGGTGTGACACTGATGTCATCAATAGCAATAAATCCACTGTTGGTAGACTCTGCTTCAATCAGCAGCTGAGCATGAGATCAAAATCAGTGAATATGATAAAATATCTATACTCTCTGTTATTATTATCTCTACCACAGAGGCTGTGTAGGTTACCTGGAAAGGTTTGTTGTTTGTCTCTACAGACTGAGAGAACCTGGTCCAGCTGCGTCCACTACTGTTACTGCTGAACATCAGATCCTCCTCCGACGTCCCTGAACGCTTGTACACCTTTAACGTCCCCGAGACACTGACAAACAGCCAAATGTCACATTTTTACGTGATGTGCGAGATGAGATATGTGAAAAAAGTAAATGCCTCGGGTCAACATCAGTGAAACCTGAAACCTTCTGCACTGACAGATGAAGGAGAGATGAGGCCTCAAGAGGGAACACTTTCCAACATGTTTCTTCATTTCCTGTATTTAAAACAACTGATTTCCTTTGTAGCATGAGTGATTGGTCATAAAATGAGATTAAGATGAGATGGATTTTTTTTTTAAAAACAAGTAAATGTTGCCATTGTATAAACATTTGTCTACAGAATTGAACATGAAAACTCTAGAGCTTCTCTTTATGATTCAGGGAGGGCACTGATTTGCTGTCAGCACAGTTGATGGCTCTCTCTATGTTCAAAACTGCCAGCGTTTTAAAACAGACTTCTGAAAATAAACCAACAACATTCGGGGAATAGTGTCTTATAAAAGCCACATAAACCCTCAGATCATTGGTACTGATGCGCTTCAATTTAGCTTTACCAGCAGAGACACTCAACTAATCATTTTTTGAGTCGTGTCTTATTCACAAGTTAGATCTGTGTAAAGAGTGAACTCTGCCACAGAGTATTCTTAGTCTTGCACAAAGTGAGGCAGGTGATTTATGTCTGAATGACATTTGCGCACACTTCCTGAGGAAGTCAATGAGGAAACTAAACAGGATAAAGTGCATCCGAAGAGTTGTCACATACTGTATGGTGTGAAAAGGGTGCTGATTTGTAATTTTCCTTTGCTGACCTGTTGTCCATATGGTACCATAATGTCAGACAGGAGGTAGGGTCTCTCGGTTGGATCCATTCTGACAATACTTGTACTGGACTGATGTGGTTCTGGTGCAGAGATGAGCTCAACAAAAACCAACCTGGAGGCGAAAATAAGAATAAAAAATATGGAACAAAATGAAAGACTTTCTGTCAATGCAAATTAGTTGTGAACGTTTTTTCATTGATGATAATTTTGGCATTAAACTCTAAGCACATCAGGATCAACATTAGCTGGACAAAGATGATCATTTTTAATCAATTTAAAGCCTTTGAACAGACAAAAGGAAACGGTGCACGGAGAGGAGGTAATGTCAGCAGGCATATAAGTCAGGCATAAAAAGAGAAGTTAATAAGTAACAGACTATGTCAGTTTAACAACTGTTAGAGCGGCTCACATTAATCACACATTGCAACACTGGTAGCTGTTGAGCTGATTAGCCAAATTTACATTCATTTAATTCTTGAGGGTGGTCACATTTTCAAACACCAAAGAAAAGAAATATGTGAATGAGTAAAGTGGGTGCAATCTGCAGTCATTTAAATTTAATTTTCATTATTATTTATTTTTGTCTGTTGGATTGATCTTGATGCGTGATCAGTATTCCTGACTGTCATGTTTATTGTGCCCAGAGTTTTATGTTCAACAAATCAACTGAAAAAAAATAAAATAAAATAATTCCTGCTTGTTAATTTAGATAATAATAAAAATTTAAATGAAATGTAATGAGAAAAAAAATACAAATAATCTAGAGTATATATATATCTTTTATCATTTTAAATAAAAATCATCATGTTAACTCCAGTAATTGGCACTTTTAAAGGTGCAGTCACAGCTGTATATAAATAATTAAAGCTGCAATCATCGTTTGTGGAGTTTTTTTGAGCCAAGAATTTTTTTTTTAAATAAAGAAGAAGTGGAACATGCTATACACACAGCATTGACATACTGTCACTTTATGGAGTTGTTATGGTGAATGTGCAAACAGTTACAAACAATCCAGCAGACATGGAGCAACATTAGCATTTGTAGTTCAAGTCATCTGACAAAATGAAGCTGATCAGAGTGGCAAGACTGAACCAAAACAGGAACGTAGTGGCCTGTAAAACCAAAACAATGAGCTGACACATGCTAAAATGCTCTGCAGAGCTGAGGGGAACTGAGTTAAGAGTTAAGGGATTATCCTTTGTGGGTTTGTTAGTACCACAAGAGTGACCCCTTTAACATGAAACATTTTTAAATATAAAATAAATATTTGTGTCAGTTTTAAGGCTTTAAATTTAGGAAAATTAAGCACAGCTTCAGGTGTGGTTATGAATAAAAAATACAGACAAAGTTTAAATTATTACCAAGAGATTCACTTTGTTTACTCTTTGAGTTGTTTTTATTGGGTACGATATAGAGACTTTTTCATTGGTTTGTTTGGTGTTTAAAGCTGGGATTTTTGCTACAGTTGCATGTTTATTTTTTGTTGATCTTATCGTACCCTCCGCGGTCTGAGTGGTGTGGTCTGTTGGTGGACCCTGGAAGCCTCCACTAGCCAGCACCCAGTCATGTCCACCTTCTTTGGGGATGTTGACCCATGTGCACTGTCCAGACTCAAAGTCACAGCTGCTTGGAGGACTGCAGGCTCCATTCCTCGCAGAAATATCATCTAATTTCACTGTAGTGTTGGTCCCAGGCACATGGAACGCTTTAAACCCCACCTGAAGAAGACATTAAGCAATTTTTAGCAGTTCACTGACTTGATGTGAAAGAGACAGTTTGATTTGCAGACAATGTGAGGAAAGGGATCATTGTAAAAACTGGCTTACACGAAATTTTGTAGGGGAGGACACAGTGACCTCTGCCACCTCCCAGCCTAAAGAGGGAGCTCCAGATCGTTGCCAAAGTGCATCACCCAGCTCCCCGTTCCGGTGCACATGTACAGTGAGGGGATTATAAGGCCCTGAAGGTAACCAGTACCTGAACATATACAGATGATACACAAACATTAAAATCTGCATCAGATAGCAGTGTGTAAACGTGTGTGATGGCAACATTGGACTCACCAGAAGCGCACACATATGTCTTCAGTTGAGGTTAACTCTGGTGTGAGCAGCAGAGCTTCTTCAGTCTGTGCCGTGGTTGATGTCATCACAGTCATATAGAAACCTGCAGCAAGGAGCGTTAGAGCTGTTTCGAATGCACTCACAGTTTACAGCATGAAAGATGTTTTAGATTATTTTGCTCACTGTAGATTGTCCTTTAATTATTGACACCTCAATAGACTGTCAAAAGAAACAAAAGAAAAACCATAACTGCAAAATTTCAAGGTAATCAGTCCAACATTTGTTGAGTCTAACGGAACAACACTGTCGTCCGTAGAGCTGCACAGTGTTAACTGTCATTTAATAGGTTTGGGCATACATTACATACTCTAAAACAAGCAGATCATTCAAACAGTAATGTTCCATTCCCAGACACAGAGGCAAAAGTACCCAGTATTTCACAATAAAACAGCACAAGTCAGAATACGCAGCAGAAATCACACCCCTGATATTGCGTGGTGCCAGTTCCTGAGTGGAAAACTAGTGCTCAAAAACAGCTTCAACTTATGACTTACAACTGATTCGCTCTACATTATGAACTTCTTTTAGTTGTGGTGAGACTCTGATGCTCTGCTCTTTCAATGACTCAACCTGAAGTTGTTGAACAGTTTTCTTCTCACCGTTTTCAGTTCCATATGTGTGATCCGCCTCATATTTTGTGCCTCTCTTGTGACCCCAGCGACCCAAGTGACTGACGTCGCTCTCAAAGCCACACGTGCTGGAATCAAACCCACATGCATCTAAAATGGTGTAAAAAGGGGCAAAGTTGTAATAATGTCTTTATGGTTTCGACTTTATGTGAATATCATGTAATGGTGGGTCTGTGTTTACGTACTCTCAGTACTGCAGGCCCCCTCCCTCACTGTAATGTCATCAATGGCAATGAATCCTCGACTGTTGGTCCCTCTATGGCCAGTAAACATCAGCTGTGGAAAGAGGAATACATATAGCATTCAATACAAGAGAGACAATGCAACAAATGGAGTGCATATATTTGTGTTTGTGTATTGCGTCTTGATGAAACTACAGTAACAAGGATCTTAATAAAATAAATGAAATGCATGTGCAGATTTAAACCCTGCAGATAAAATCTGACAATATTAGCTGTCTATAAATTAGTATCATTGTATATTTTAGTAGATAAGAAACAAGAAATCGCAGTGCAAAGATATGACAGAGACTATTTAAAACAAAGCCGTCACTATATTGTTTCTTCACAAGAGAGATTTTATTTTTTAATCTCAAAATTCATTTAAAAACAGATTTAAGGGATCCTTATGTGTGTTTGTTTACATTATGTCAATATAGGGGAGAATAAATTGACGACTGATATCTGTATCAGCCTAAAACACATTGTTAAATATGTGGTTGAGTTAAAACTTACCCGGGTAATTGTACTGCTCATGTTGATGGTTACTTGTGCATTAATCCAATCTGGATTCTGGGTCCCTCTGCGAGTCCACACTAACACTTCAGAGGATTCCTAAAACAGAGTAAGTCATTATAGCTTGAATGTAATTTAAGCAAAGCCAGCAACAGAAGGTTTAAAGTAGTACATACTGTTTCAACCAGCAGATCCAGGGTGGATACCGAAGGCCCGAGCATGTGGTACCAGAATCCAACACAGAAATGTGACGTAAGACTGATGACAGGAACAGAGACGACCGCTCGCTCCTCATCTTTAGATCCAGATCCATTCAGCAGTAAGAAGAAACCTTCATATATAAAGAAAACGTAAATTGTATTAAGCTTGAATTGCTTGTAATGCGATAAACAGTCCAAAACAGCAAAATATTCAATTTACAATGAAATAAAACAAAAAAATCATAATTTGAGGAGGTGGAATAAGCAAATGACTTAAAACAATGCACTCATCAGTACATACAGGAAAATGATCACCCAGGCAACTGATGTTCTGTTGTGTTAACCACATACACCAAGTGTTGGTGCCTATTAAACATCAATACCTTGATTATTTCCAACAGTATGATCATACTGCGGCCCATCCCATGGCTGGTCCACTTGAAGTCCGATACTGAGGGTCCAGTTCACATCATCACTGAGCTCCTGGACCCAACTGCATAGACCTGTTTTACAAGATTTTATATCTTAGAATTTGTGACGTAATGTGATGAATAGACAATAGAATATTTATTTAAATAAAAAAATATAAAAGTCAACTTTTTTGCATTTGGTTTCTTTCATTTATTCATTCAGGCTTGTAAGTGGCTCATGTTCTAACTTATACACTGATCCTTTCAGTTTTGCCTAAACGTAGCCCTTTGAATTTTGTTTGCCTTCCTTGATTTTGTATCCTTGAATATTTCACTAGTAAAGACTCTTTACCTGAATGGCCGCCTCCTGAGTTGTGCATTTAGGCTGTGTGTTTTGAACTGTGGCCTCAAGTAAAACTCAAATATCCTCTAAAGACTGGAGAGATAATTTAACATTAACATGTACTGTATATATCGTATTAACAAATGTTTGGAGAAACTTTATTTCTAATTGCAATGAGTTATATTTGGCAGTGTGGCACTGGGACAGAGCACACCTTCCTCCATGTGCATGCATGGAAAGCTTAAAGGAGGACATTAAAGGAGGACCTAGGATGAAATGTTGTATCTGTCTATCTGCAAGGGATTGTGCGCAGGCCTGCCTGAACTAACGCTATGCTCACTTTGTTTGTTCAGTCATGAATCTCCTTCCCCTAACTATTAGCCTTTAAAGCCCCCTCAGATAGGTTACTATCCCCTCCTTATCCTTCAAACATGTACTCCATCACATTCCCTACAGTCCACATCAGCAGGTCTAGTAACGCCACCAGCCATCAACCTCAGCGGCCTTCTCCTATGCTACACCCAAACTCCCTTCCCTCTCACATCCAAATATAGGACTCGCAGATTTTAAAACTGCTCTTAAAACACATATTTTTATACTAACTTACTCTTTTTAATTATATAATACAACTTTGTAATCCCCTTGAGAAAGCTGAATATTTTTGTCTCTCAGTCTCTTCTGAAACCTTGTTTTTCTCATCACCTTGTTCAAAAGTGCAGTCCATGGCGGAGGCAGGAGCGGCGGTGGTCGTGGTGGCAGGGTTAGGCGTAGTGGTTGGGATAATGTCAAAACAAGACTTGCCCCTGATGATGTGGACATCGTCCAGCGCCAGGCTATCGGACACTGAGGTTGGCTTGTAACAACTGGCTTGTAAAATAATCTGTGATAAAAAATGATGGTTCATTTAGAAATGTGCGCTGGTTTATTTATGGGGAGTATTTATCGGGGTGTATTACTGCATGTAATGATACCTGGTGAGGTCCTGATGCATTGTAATCCACCCTGTCTCGGATCCACGTTGTATTCCGATATGCCGATGTATTCCACACAGGGCGTAGTCCAGCAGTCTCATTCACAAACACTGTCAGGATAATGTCTGAGGGTCCTGGAAGCACCAAATTATTATTTGGCAGGAATATTAGGACATACTCTTTTGTTATCACAGATTCCTTGTCATGGTATATTTAGTGCTGTTATTTTATCATCATCTATCGTGATTTCTTTTCTTTTCGTATGTAAAATTACACTCCAAGTATGTATAGAAGTGTATGTTTTGTGACCTCATTGTTTAATGTTCAATGTGGTGCTGATATCTTGGCAAAGACACGCCTGCAAAATAGCATGATTTGGAGATTTTCAAAAGAAATCTAGCTGAAATCTGAACATTTTGGTTTCTAATTTATTACCTAATCTAATATTTGTCAATATGAACTCCTCATCGAAATATAGATTTAGAACGTATGTAGATGTAAAACATCTCTACAGACCATCTAGCAACCATCCATCGACATTGTGCCAGATTTCCAGACACGCTTGGTCTACAGCCTCCATCGTCTCACTCTCCAGCCGGGTGATTTCTTCACGATCAGACTCTAATGGCATAAAGAATGCAAAGTGGCCTAAAAAGAGAAAAAAAAAAAACAACAACATAAAATATCCAGAATTATTTTCTAACGTTGCCTTTACAGATCCCCATTGTGGCTATATTCAGTCATCTGAAGTCTGAGCAGCTCAAATAATCACAAGAGTTACACGGTTTGTTAAAAAAGGTACCTATAGTGAATGAAAAGGAACATAGCCAGTCTAATAAAGTATTTATTGCTGCACTGACAAATATCTAAAATGATTTGCTCACAGTTTGTTCAAGTCTGTTAATTATAAAAAATCTAATGCGCATATGATCATTGAAACAGGTTGTGCTTGCTGTAACCATTCCTTCCGTTCAAACTTTTAATTTGTGATTTGGGGCTATGTAAATAAAGTATTCAAAGCAAATCCAGAAGTTTCTATGAAGCTACATTGGTCCGAGTTAGATGAATCAAGTTATCACAGTTACAGTATTTCTAGCATGAAACACTGTAAGGGAGGAAACATATACTGTGGATTTGGTCTACCTTTAATTACATTGAAAGCACATTAGGATGAGAGCTTGTATCAGCCAGTATGAACAGGAGGGATGAGTATAGCAAGAAAAATCTGTTCCAGTGATTATATGATGGCCATCGGAATATTATTTTAAGGAAGAAACATTGTGATCTTGTCTTTTCAGTTGAAGTCATTTTCCCTGTTGCTCAGCAATTCCTATTTTTGTGGACTGCAAAACACCACACTGATTTTTTTATTATGCTGTTAGTTAAAATATATAAGTGCTGACTTACCCAAAGCAGAATTTGTAGAGTGGTCCCTGTCTGGAATTAAATCACCATCACTTTCACCTGAGAGCCAGTCAAAGTCCACTCTGGACTCTGCTGGAGGATTGTTCACCCAACCACAGAAGTCCATTTCAAAGTCACAAAAACCTGCAAGGAATACACAGACACACACACAGCATGTATACATCATTTCATTCATTTTTTTTTTTTAACTTTAAAGTAAAGCCTGTAGCAGTCACTCACCTGGTGGAGGACAGGCACCGTTCAGGACAAAGAGGTCGTCAATGGCAATGTCTCTCCTCGGTCCATCTCCAACCACCGCTTCAAAAATCACCTGTCACTCAGAATGACATATTTAAACTTAGATGACCTGTGTTACTTCCACATAGCTTGGTCTTTTAAATGTGCAATAGATATAGATGAAAGAAATGTCAGTCTTAACACCAACAGGTACCTGATACGGGCTGTTAGGACTGAGAAGTGTCACTCTCCCGTGCCTCCAGTGCCTCCCCTGGTCTCCTTTTCTGATCCAGAGTGGGGCAGTGCGACTGTTCTTGTCAGTGGTTTGAAGATATACACTGAGTTCCCCCACTCCATTTCCCTCCATGTAGTACCAGAACATAAGGCATTCCCCGTCAGGGGCAGTGGGCTCCATCACTGCAGTCATTATTGCGCCTCTGGACCCGACAGGATGACTCCATAAGTGGGCACTCAGGTAATAGCCTATAAATAAGGTGAAGTTACTAGTGTTGACATTAAAAATTCACAGCAGATTAGTCCACTGAGAGTGTACCTCAAGAATTTGCTAACCTAGCTCTGTCCCCAGGGTGTGATCTGTTGCGGGTCCTGAAGAGTTGGCTGGCTGAGACGTTCCTGTGATCCGACTCCATGCAAAACTTGCAGACGGATCGGGGGTCAGACCACAGAGGGAGCCCTGGAAGGTGCACTCTCTCTCAGCCGGACAAGAGCCAGTCTCACTGATGGACACCGTTATGTCATCAATGGCTATGCTGCCTTGAATTCCACCCACCACGGCTTCTATAATAAACTGGAGAGCAATATACATTATTTTGAGTGTGGGTTTCAAGATAAGAAGGAGCTTAACTTGTTATTAGACATTAAGAATCAGATCTTTATGATACAGCTCTTCACAGGAGATATTTTGATATTCTAAATATCCTCTTAAAACCATCTTTGTTATGATCAGCAGATATATATATAAAAAAAGAGAAGAACACCTGTATTGGTTTGTCACTTTCGAAGGTCAGATCTGCAAATCTCCACTTGTTTCCCTGAGTGCCACTTCTCATCCATACGACCGTCTCTGCTTCACCAGAACGCTTCGCAATAAGCTTCAATGAACCTGAGAAATGCAGGAGTGTATGATAAATTTAATCAGGACTGTATGGAAAATAGCATTTTTTTTTCTGTGCATGCCTCTGGGTTAATCATGTTTAAAAGTGTAGCTATGGACAGTCAGGCACGTACCAATGCTGTTGCCAAATATGTGGTAGAAGAAGCTCACACATATGACTTGACCTGCAGGTCGAGGGAAGCTGATGAGTCTGGCTGCTGATGACATATTTAGGCTGTGTTTGGCACTCATCCACATGTAGTAACCTGCAGAGGAAGAAAAAAAAAGAAGCTAAGAATAATGTCTGTTTTCTCTAAATCATCAATTACAACTTTACTCAGTGTGTCGTTGTAGTTCTCATTGAGTATGAATGGTCGTGTACTTATATATTGTTGTAATTATTATTATTGTTTGTGCTTGTCTGGCGCACTTTTGCTTTTATTTTTATATTATGTGAGCAGAAGCTGAAGGAGATCCAGAAAAATACAAACAGAACATGTTCATACGGGTGTATTACAACATCTAATAGCTGCTGAGTTATTGGTAATTCAATACTGTAAACACCATCAAGATGCCGCAACGTACTTGCTAAAATAAAATTCTTGTTTATGTTGTTTATGTTTATAAAATATTCACCGTTCCCAGTAGGACCATTATATTTTCCATCACTTCTTTCCCACAAAAGGCTGGCAGTGTAGTCGTGGTACCATGAACAGGTGTCCTTTTCAAAGTCACATGAGAGTTGGTCTGATCCTGCAGGGACCTCTCCATCTCCACAGTAATCAAAACTGATATCATCCAGCATAATGTCCTTAGTGTCCCAAAATGAACGTCTGTATGAAAACTGCAGCTGTGGAAAGAGAAGTGTTTTACTCTACATTTGTTCTCAAAATGATTTAGTGTTTTACCCTTAGAGGAAAGCAGGTTGCTTTTACAACATTTTTTCTTGAGAAATTTCACTGCAGTCAATCTCCATAAGCCCCCATGTTAAAAATTTTACAACAGGAATAAACATGTGTACCGCCTGGCTCAGGCAACTGTTTTGGTCTTTATAGCAAATTTCCATGACAACTGTACTGAGGTTTTTTAACTCACCTGTTCAAATGATATTAAGTCTTAAAGTTATGCATAATTAACAACATGACTGCTTGATTGACAGGTAGGTGCCGTTAAAGATGACTTATTCGAGCACCCAGGCGTCATTCAGCCTGCCTTGGGTCCGCCGATGATGTATGTCTTTGCGAATATTTTGATTTACCAGGAGGTGGAAGAAGCAGTGTATCCAACACAGTGTGTGTAATGTACCTTGTTGCCTTTAAGTATACTTCAAGTACAAGGAAGTCAACTATACGTACATGGTAGCTCCATTTTGTCTCGAACTGCAGAAACCATCAGTACATCCAGTTTCTGAGCACTACATGGACCAGGTTTACTGTGTGTCTGTTTCAATTTATTGAGGAGTATGTACCAGGTTAATATTAAGTAAAATAATAAAACCTAAGGTGATTTATTGATGCAACGGGAGGAAATTGGTTGTCATACAAGAACAAAAACACAGCAGATAAGAGTTAGAGCAGGGGTGTCCAAACTTTTTTAAAGAGGGCCAGATTTGACAATGTGAAGATGCCTGGGGGCCAATATTAACATTTAAAAATGCACTGCTCTGTAACAATTTTGTTTTTATTGTCACAATTATATATATTTTTTTTTAAATGACAATGTAACCAAATCTAAACCAACCGTGACTGGCCCCCGGGCCGTACTTTGGACATCCTGAGTTAGAAATACAATAAAGATTAAGAAATATCAGGGAAGCTACACTGTGAATCTAAATTTTAAGTGACATGAAGTCTAAAGTCTCATATTATTCATATAAAAGCTGTTTATTTTTTGTCAAATTGGCAGCATTAAAAGTATTTTGAAATTGCTGTTAGCAGCTTCTGTTTGCAGTGTACCTATGAATGATGCTTTTAATACTGAAGAAAAAAAAGATGATTGCTTGAGCAAGTTCTGAAGTTGTAAGTAGCATTTTTTTTCTATGATTATTCACAATGGACATCAGATGATTATAAGGATATCCTTCATAAGTGGAAGTCACACTGAACCTAAAAATACTTTTTTATTTCATACTGTTTTATGTGTGTGTACTCCGATTTTAATGGGTTGACAATTTTTGGCAATTGGGTGCTCAGGTATTTGTTACAGCCAACACTCCCAAATCAGTGGGCCAAACTACAATAACTAACTTATGTTTTATAACTCCTGCATGCACCTGTCTCTTTCAACTCACACAGTATCTTTTCCTCATGCCTCTCCCTTTGTAACCCCCCTGCATCAGAGTTTGGAAACAGCATATTTTACTCACCTTGTATCCTCCTGGCTGATTACCGATGAAGGCTATGGCATTCTCCCAACCGTCTGTCTGTGTTCTAGAAATCTCCAGCAAGTCTCTCTCATCTCGATCTCTGACCATTGTTACTTTCAGGGATGTTGATGATGATGAGGACTTGTTTTCATACATATGGTACCAAAAACTGAAACACATTCACATCAAAATCTTTTAAATAATAGATCAGTCAACATATCTAATTGTAAAACACAAAACCTGGACTTTTTGTTTTTTGTACCTGATCTGGCATCCCAGGGCTGCCAGCTTGTCAACAGAATACTCCAATTTCGCAGTACTAGCACTTTTGCCATCCAAATGGATGACATGTCCTGTATGCAGCACACAAATATCCAATAATAATAAAATCATTGTCAGGGTTTAGATCTTGTAATCTTATGATAAAAAAATGTTCTTGCATGCGTTTTAAATTTATTAGAAGGTTAATATTTACCTGATGCACTTCCTGACGTGTGGTCCACTCCAGGTATTGAGGTGATGTTTGCCATCTGTCGTCTCCAGCGGTCACTGGTGTCGTTCCAACCACAGGAGTGATGTTCAAAGTCACATAAGCCTTATCAAGAAAGGGAGATAAGAATAATAAAAAAAACATCTCAAAGCATTAAAATGATAGATTTTGTCTAATTAAGTATTTTTGTTCCCTGTGTTGTGTTGGTTACTTTGTGTTTTCCTTCTGTTTTTATGTATTTCAAAGTTATATATCTTCACAAATACTACATTCAAAATTGACGTCTCTGAATCTCTTTAGTTACATTAGGTAAAAAATAATAATAATTTACCACAAAACTCCTGGTCTGAGCCACTTTCACAATCTGTCTTCAAATCACAGATGAGTCCACCAGGAAGACATTCTCCAGATGTACAGCTGAGCTCCCCATCAGGACAAGAGGACACGAGGACCAACAACACTACAAAGAAAGTTTTATTACAAACAAGAGGAGAATCTGAGGGGGACATATAACAATATCTTCTAATTGCTTCAATATCTCAAAGCACAGACGGTCCACAGCCACATTTTCCAAACACCACTGGCATTGCACAACTTGTCACACTGTAGTTTATATGAGTGACAAACTAGGGACTCCTTCCTCATCTTTGCACCTCTTATTTTACCAGTATTCCCATAAAATAATGTACGCCACCTTAAAGATAATACAGTGTGTGCATAAATCTTAGTTATAAAGACCCTTACCTGACAGCGGAACAAATACTTGCTTCATGACGGGATAGAAATGATACATGGCAATCCAAAGAAATGGCCAAATCCTTAAAGCATGATCACCAGCAAACATTCTGATTAACAGTTTGTGCCCGTATTATTGGAGTGCAACGTTTATTACAACAACTGATCTCCGGAAATTGGACCACGTGAATCCTTATCGGTATACTATCTTAAAGTTCAGCATGCACTCAGTAATCTAGATTACGTGTCCACAGGTTTATGACGCCAGCTGCATGCCGCACGTTCGCTACTTGAGTAAAGAAGAGCTTTAGTTTACAAGAATTACTCAATGTCATATATTACAAATGCTTCTGGTGACAGTACAGACGTGCAGTGCAGATGTTTCTAATCTGTCTGTTGGAAAAATATTAATGTGAATAAACTTTGACCTTCAGTAAATGAAGCATCAAACTCAGGATGAAGACACTCATATAAAAATATGCTTTTATGGTTAAGTGTATCTTTCAGTAACAAAGTGAAATAAGATGGTTTACCCTGTGACGGACTGTATGAGGTAATGGTAAAGCTTTACTGGATCTTATCTGACTTTTCAACAAGGAGATAAAAATACCAGGAAAAAGTGATTAAGTTCAACTTGATGAACTTTTAAACAACTCTAGGTACAGTAAAGGATTCAAAACACCACAAACCAGTGTGTATGTACCTTAACTGTTCAGGTTAATACACACACACACGCACACATATACACACACACACACCACACACACACACACACACATATATATACACGCACACACACACACACAAATTATGATTACACAACAGGTTTACAGTAAGCCAATAGCTGCTTAACATTTGGCCATGCCGGCATACCATTTATTATGCATAGGGGAAGGTCAGTTTAAAGGAGGTGGCAGGTATGACGTTAAATCTTTAGCTAATAACGAAACAGCAGCAGGTGGCAGAAACTATTGTAAGTGTGAGTAAATCTTCTAGCAGGCCACATATAGAGGTTACATAGGGTCAAGCATATGTCTGGAGATCATTGTAGTGATAGTGTTAAATCTTAGATCATTAGAGGACACTGACTTCTCCTTGAGTATGTAGGTTTGCGTTTAGGAAAACAGGTGTAATTTTGATCATTTCGTTTATCAGTTTGTGGTTTGGGTGGAAACCTGGTGTGGTTTTAAAGTGGGTAGTGGAATTAGTTCTGAAGGTAAATGCTGTCCACTTTTTGTCCAATCTTGAACCAGGATAGTTCATCTATTATCTACCATTCATCACCTAATTGAATGTTACCCTTGACAGGTTTAGAGACAGACATATGTCCTACATACAGGCCTGATAAAAACAATTACTGCAGCCACAAAGGTTCATATTTCAGCAGAGTCCTCTGACCCAAAAAGGAGAATAACCAAAGAGGAAGTGAAAATACAAAATGCTATGATAGATGTTAAGGAAGAGCTGGAGAACAACCCTCAGCATCTGAATGCCTCTGCCCCAAAACAGGATATTGTGTTGCTACACTCAGGATGCACAAAATTTTCTCCTCATCAGCAACAGTGCAATATCACTCTGCTCTAATAACCTCACAAGTAACCGTCTACGTCCTTACAAGTATCACAGCACTTCTAAAGACTCGGTAAATTATTGTTTCTTAGCATCCCTTCTCATTCAGTGCATGCACTGCAACAAAGATTTATTAGTTTATTGCAAATATCTCGCTAGGTGGTTGCTTACATATTTCAAAGTGGCTACACAACAGTTGCTCAGATGGTTGCTGGTGTATTAAAAAAGTTGCATGGATGTTTGGTATAATTTCTGAAAGATCAGTAGACAGCAAACTGTCACTCTCACGTCTGAAACATGCGAGTCTACCTTGAGCAAATGATACACATTCAGCTCTGACTGATTACTGTTATTTTCTTATACTGGTGCACATCAAAATGGTTAATTTCCTGCGCGATACATTTTGATGCATTGTTTTCTTATTCAAAGTCCCAGTAGCTCTATATAAGAAACTGGAAAGTCAATAACCACAGCAGTCTTCCATCTGAAGAAATTTTACAAAGAAAATGGAATGAGAGATCAAAACGGAGGCGACTGATTCATGCATTGTCGTACGTCAGAGGACATTTGCATAAACCTTTCTCTACTTCCACACGTAAGACAGCTGCGTGCCTTCTTTTAAGTTCAATTCATATGAATGGGTTCTGTGTGCATGAATATTTTAAAGACTCAGTCTGCACAATGATGCAGTGACAGATTTAATCATTTGAATTTTCTGATCCAATCCTGCTGTCCGCCGTAAGTCCTCAGCACTGAATCAAACTGTGTGCAGGATGGCAGGTCATTGAATCTTAACTAAATGTCATATTTGTTATGATTTACTGGACATACATACTGCATATATTAGTGATAAACACAGATTAAAACCAATCCACACAACTAGAACTAGACACAGTGGTTGCTGCTACAGTATAAGCATGTAAACTTTCGTTTTTTTTTTAGTTTTTATAATTTTATTCATTCTCTTTCTCTTTTGTTTCAGAATATCCATGTCGTCCCCATTTTTTTTTTTTCATTAAAAGTCAGTCGTTGCCAGTGGCTGATATCAGAAATGTGAAATGAAGTCTGTAAGAGTGGTAGCTGGACTAGACCATTCACTCTGATGAGTCATGCTTAGCATAAATCTCTTACACATCATTTTTTTTTCTCGGACAGGAAGTGAATGGGGCCACTTCTTTTGCCATTTCTGGAGACTGACATCTGTGCAAGCACGAAAAAGTGTGTGTTTGTGTGCATCTCGTCCCTACTTCCCTCCTACCTACCTCCCCCCCCCCTCCCCCCCCCCCCCCCCCCTTTTACCAATAGCAAAATGTTGAAATGTGCCAATCTGAAACATGACTCTTTCTCAATGTAAAGAAAAAAAAAAAACGGACTGTGTCGGTGGTATTAAGATTCCCTCCTTTTCATGTTCATGCTCATAAGTCCTCTGCTTGCAATGCATGGACAATGTCTGCTGCTGTGAGACTTATCAGAAGAATGCTGAGCCCAAGGATAACTCTAGCAACCTTTGTGGTCTTCATCTCAACATATCACTGTTCAACAGCAAATGGTACAGTATGGATTCCAGTTTTCTTACGTGACATATTTTGTATGTAAGACCTTTGTTGCAAGTAAGTCTGTGAGCTGTCATGTGCCTTGGTACTGATCTAACAATCAGCTTCATCTTCATTCATTTGTTTAACTGTGTTCCATTTGTTGTACAATCTAATTCGTTTTACTACAAGATGATGGTAAAAACTACAGTACTTTGTACAGATTGATATGTCACTGTTCACAAGACTGCTTTAAATTTGGACTAAACAAACAACAAGTATAACCAAAGCAACAGTCTCTATTTCAAGGATGCTCTAGAAGAGAGATGCACTCTCTTCAGAACCAAACAAAAAAAACAAAAACATTTATCATCTGAAATTATTTCTCTGCAATCAAAAACATTTTCAGTTGTTTTAAATGTCAAACTTCAGAATGTGCAAGAATGCAATTATGTGCAACATAAATCACACTTTTTTCTTTCATATGTCTCTGCAGATGCACCATTCACACTCATTAACAAAGCAACTGGTTTTTGTCTGGTGAAAAAATTGACCCGTTGCCTTGACCTGCGCTGGACGACCGGTGATCGCCTTTTTGCTACATCGACCAGAAAGTGCCTCGGAGCTCAGGGCAAGACTGTCGGGAGTGAAGTAAGCCTCTATGACTGCAATGACAGGAGTGACCTCCAAAAGTGGGAATGCAAGAATGAAACACTGCTTGCCCTCAAAGGCTCACAGCTCTATATCGAAGTAAAAGCCGATGAATCGATTGCTCTCTCCAGAACTATCACTCCGAATAATGAACTCACAATCACAGGGACATCTAGTGGTGCTTGCACAAGAACATACAGAGGTAAAGTATGAAAGCTTTCAAGTGTAAATCCATTGGTCAAACTAACTTTACTGTGTTTAGAGCACTGTTGTTTTAAACTGACCTACTTCAGATATTGTTTGGTTACTGATGGCCAGGTTGTTAATTGACCTGTCTTGATCTTTAGTTGGTTTTCTCAAACACTTAATCACAAAACCAGGTTATTCTGTAAAATGATGCATCAAGTTCCTCTTCACTAGATTTTGGTTGTGCATGCCTGAAATAAATGAAAGAAAAGATAAAACACATCTTTGCAGAATAATAGACTATGTGACAATTTGGTTAAAGAATTTAAATTTGATCAACCTTTTTTCTTTCTCCTTTCAGAACTTTATACCATTGAAGGAAATGCGTTTGGTAAGATCTGCATGTTTCCCTTCCTGTACAAAGACCGATGGTATGGAGACTGCACAACTTACGACTCGTCAGTGAAGCGTCTTTGGTGTGCAACTGGAACAAAATATGAGCATGAACAGTGGGGATACTGCCCGACCTCTTGTGAGTACTAAAGTTAAATACACTACATGTTACATTTGGTTTTATTAATTAGAGACCTACCACTGGTTTAGGCAATAATACAAATCATGCAATTACTGTAGGCTAAAGTACTAAATTAAAATCTTTGGATGAGTGAATTTAATGAATTCATTTATTTTCCATATTTCATTTGATTCACAGCGACTGACCACTGGGCAAAAAACATTGTAACTGGAGCGTATTATCAGATCAACTCACAGTCATCTCTGACGTGGGCTCAGGCTGACGCCAGCTGCAAACAGCAGGGTGCCTCCCTGGTCAGTATCACAGATCCCAACCAGCAGGCTTTTATGTCAGGTAAGGTGCCACCTGTTTGATGTTTGGCAGTACTGAAACACATACATAGTGACCTGACACAGAGGTGTTAGTTTGCACAGAAATGATCAAAAATATATCTTATATCACATACTTAAAAATGTCAAATGTAATACTTAGTACTGTAGAATTATGACTTTTTCTGATGAAATGTTATGTTAAATCAGCCACATTGTTATACATCTAATTTATGATTATATACAGTACAGGCACAATTTATTTACAAGTTAAGATCAGTTTGATGATTTAAATCGCTGTCAGTGCAGTTTTCCATGATTTGGGAGTTTGCTATATGATTCATAAAGTGCAGTTTTCCATGATTTGGGAGTTTGCTATATGATTCATAAGAGCAAGCATTTCTAGAATCTTTTTTAATTTAGCTAATTTATATCTGAAACAGCTGCAAAGGATATGATTCAACTGGATAATAAAGATATGTACTGTAGCTCTGTTTTAATAAAAAACATGAAATAATAGATGAAGTGACTAGCAGTACCCATTTCTGTTAATATAATGATTAATCAGGCTAGAATATAAGAGCTTTCAGGAGTGGGCGTCTCATTAGGGCCTTGCCAATCATCTTCTTAACTTCATCACACATTACTAGATACACTAAATTGGACATGATTAATCTCACACAGTATATTCCTACCTCTGTGTTTTGATTCATTTCTTTGTGCTTGTTTGGCTGATTTCTGTCTTTTTGTTGACTTGTTTTTAAGCAATGACAAAGAGGAACCATGTGGAAAAGAGGAACAATTTCCTTACTCTGTCCTTTTCTCTTTTTTTTCCCTCCCCCTCTCAACCACACAAACCCACATAAACACACAGCACTACTGGCATCAGGGAATTTCAGACTTTGGATTGGGCTGGTCCTGGACCCAGAACATAACTGGCAGTGGACTGATGGAAAGCCCTTCCGTTATCTGAGATGGACTACAGGTAAGTCGTCCCTCCAATAAAAAGGTATAAAAATCTTAGCTGGAGTTCCCAAAACAAAGACTCCTGAGCTGTCCAGAAGTTTACTGACAAGTGAAAAAATGACGTATAAAGCAAATCCCAGATGTGAGTTTGCACAACTTCACCCTGTAACTAGTCTTCAAGGATGGAAATTCATGTAACAACAAGTCCTGTTTTAATGCTCTGAGAGGGCTGCTAAGGCAACATCATTTTAAGCCTTAAATAATAATATAATATCAATATTTTATATCAATAATTGATGACATGACTACTTGTATGTGTCAGTCACTCATACTGATGAACTCACAGAGGCACTAGAGTTCCCCACAGCTCTTTGGAGCATTCTAGCGTTGACCTTTTTAGCTCATTGTTTTGATTTTACAGCCTGAAACCTCACTGTTTGGCTTCACTTTCACAGCACTCACCAGTAATGTTTCCAGACACAAGGCAAACAGACAAAGTTAGCAACAAGTTGGTGAACACAATGGATCATTTACCAGCTAAGAGACAGATATTCCTCTCAGGAGATAGTGGAGAACAAAAACATTGGACTTACATTCACCAGGTGGACAGATTAGTCCTACAAATGATTTATTTATTTATTTTTATACATTTTTTTGCATGGGCACTGTGGATGTAGATCTGCACCAGTTAAAGAATGAATCTCAAGTTCAATCATCATCTTGTTTTAGGAAATCCACTTCCTAATCCGGGACACAACTGCGCATTTCTTGACTCCACCGGGCAGCAGTCCTGGCTAAGTTCATCCTGCGGCAAGAGAATGGGCTACATCTGCTACAAAGACGGGGCCCCGCCAACTCCTCCACAAAGTACACACAAATATTTTACATCATGCTACTCCATTGTTTCTTTATGTAACACTGTATGATATCATTTAATTCCCTACAACCTGCTCTTTTCATCATCAGTTGAGCAAGGATTTTGTCCGAGCCCTTGGATTCCTTACAACGGCCACTGCTTCCACCTTCAACGCGTTGCTAAAACATGGTCTGGTGCTCAGATAGAGTGCCGCAAAGAAGGGGGAGACCTAGTCAGCATCCGCAATGCGGAGGACCAAGGCTTTGTCATCTCTCAACTTGGATACGGTACGTAAAGGCTTGTAGATATGAAGATAGTCCAATCCTACAAAAGACTGAGCCTGGTCTATTTTTCTCATGTTTTGTGGACTGATTTTAAAACATAATCTGTTTTCAACATGACTAAGTTTAAGAAAGTCAGTAAGATGTATGAGGGCTTTCATTTTTAAATAATGAGGCTACTTACTCATTCAGGGCAAAATCAAATAGCATGGCAAGTTATCATACTCTCAACTCCAGATCATTCATTAAGCTGTCCGTATGCAAAAATAGGACTTTATAATTATATTCAAAACATCCTAAATATGAACAGAATAAATTTTACACATCTTATATTTCATTGTTGATAGAGGACAGGTGGTAAAATACAGTATATATAAAGAAATAAACATATAAACAAGTCAATTTTACTGATAAAATTGGCTACAATATAAATCTACATGATAGTTACTGACAGATCTTGCCCATGTTCAGATAACTAGACCAGGCTATCTGTGTGAAATTTCAGCCACTGGTTGACATGCGGTGCATTCTTTACTGTCCATGTCTGCAGCATCCACTGATGAGCTTTGGATTGGACTGAATGACATCAGGACAGAAGGGCTGTTTGACTGGAGCGACCACTCCTTTGTCAGCTTCACAAGCTGGGCGTATGGGAAACCTTCGCTCTCTGCTGATACTGTGGACTGTATTCTAATGACGGGAGAGGTAGGACACCTCATGTGGATTTGATAGTGCATTTACAGTATATCCATTTTATAGCCATACATGTATAGTAGGCATATGACGAAACATAGTTGGCATCCTGGTTCTATTTGTTCTTTATAAAACAACAAGTCCAAATATTTTTGTGCAACATTTATGAATCGTGTGCACAGATTTTATTTTAACTTGTACAAACAAATCAACTTTTGTCAGATCCATCTATGTTTTCTGATTTCTAAATTGTTGGTAGGAACTGAATTTACAAGTGGTCACAAATATTCGTAAACATGCACAGTTTCTTTTTTATGGTTTGTGAAAACTAGTTTGCTAAATAGCAAATATAATAAGAGTCCAACAGCGATGGTCGACAGTCCGAGAACAGATCAGTGGTCTGGCACTAGTTCTTCATTTTTATCTCTTGTTTTATTCTTCTTCTTCAATTTTTTTAAACCAAAATACTAAAATAAAAAAAGTGAGAACACTCTAAATATCAGTATATATATATCATCCATCCATCCATTCAGTAAGAATTGAAATATTTTACAGTGCTTCTTTCTTTCTTGCAGAATGGAAACTGGGCAGATCGATTGTGTGATGAGAAACATGGCTTTATCTGTATGAAACAGAGTGAAACCGAAAGGCCGGTAGAAGAAGTAGATGTGGATGCCGGCTGTGAAGCTGTAAGTGAACTTCGTATGCAATCTGTTGTTCATGTCATCTATGCAGGAAGTATCTGGCTCCTTGTAACAAAGATAAAATACAATTGTACTCTTTGTTGCAAAAATACTTGTTGGCAAACTACATTTAAATATCTTTCATGAACAAAATAGATTTGTTACATTTTAAAATCATACAAATCATAACTCATCAGTTGTAATCAGTGCTCTGTTTGTTACAGGGTTGGAAAAGGCATGGCTCCTACTGCTACTTTGTAGGAACACACACAAAGACGTTTGCTGAAGCCAAAACTAGCTGTGAGGCCACACAGTCCTACTTAGCCGATGTTTCAACTGGGTAAGAACATTTAATGTTCTTGTTTATTATTATTATTGATATCACACCGTGGCTGTGTGTGCATGCACTATATAGTATATTTCACTTACGGTAATTCAATGAGACAATCAATCCACAACCGTGTGTCCTTATTTTCAGGGTGGATAATGCGTTCCTTGTCAGCTTGGTGGGGATGAGATCAGAAAGACACTTCTGGCTTGGCCTCTCAAACCAGAAAAATATTCATGAGTTTGAGTGGACCAGTGGAAAGTCAGTGAGATATACCCACTGGAATACTGGGATGCCAGGTATAGAGAAAAAGATGCCGTTCCAACTTTAAATAATGGGGCACAAACAGCAGCTCCATAATTTACATCTGACTATTTCTTTTTCCCCCTCAAACAACTCAAGGTAACATTCAGGGCTGTGCTGCCATGACAACTGGGATCTTCGCCGGACTCTGGGATGTGCTGCCCTGCACCAATAGTTCGAAATACATTTGCAAACACCTGGCAAAAGGGGCAGTTTTGACCGCTGCACCACCCACTCAATCTCCTCCCCAGTGTCCAGATGGTTGGATTAAAGTGGGATCAAGAAACCTCTGCTCTAAGGTACAACCAGAGGTCAACCTCTGCCAAACAAAGTAAAACAAAGTGGAAGCAGCAACTCCAAATCAGTGATAATGTTGCTCCGTAACTGCTGAACTGTTCGGCATGTCAATGTACTCCTGCTGTAACATATCAGACCTTCACTTCTTGTCTTGTTCTCAAGTTTTTTACAGGGCCTCGAGCAAATGAAAAGACCTGGTTTGAGGCCAGGGATTACTGCAGGGCCATCGGAGGAGACCTGCTCAGCATCCACAACTCCGCTGAGCTTTTGGTTGGACGGTATGAGCTGGTTAAATACAATTTTAAGTTAAAGATGCAGCACCAGACACCAGTAAAAAAAGCAAAAACATAACTCTTGTAGCATTAAAGATTATTCGATCTATCTGTACATAACTGAACTGTAAAACAGAAAAACTGGCATATGGAGGCATACATTAACTGTAAGTGTATCTTTGCTGTCATTGCTGTCACTTCAGTTGCCCCTGGATGGCCACAACATGCAGAGAAACATATTTAAGATGCTCTGGCTACAGCTGATTAGTGTACAGTAGAGCAATGAGACAGAGCGGCATCAGATAACTGCAAAAATATGTGAACATAATAAAGTTGGACAGATTAATCAATCATGTGACTTTGTGTACAGATATGGAAAAGCTTGGATTGGACTTCGTGCTCCTGACCCGACAACTGGTTATGTTTGGAGTGATGGTAGCCCGGTTAGTTATTAACTTTGTTCTACTAATTTTACAACTAACTTGATAAACCAAATTATTCCATCTTGTTTAGTTTTTTTCAATATTGTTTGTTTCTGTTCACAGTTTAACTTCCAGCACTGGCAGGAGGGAGAACCAAACAATCACAACAATGATGAATCTTGTGCTGAGTTCAGACTCTATAACTGGGATTCAGCTGGGTCTTGGAACGATGTGAACTGTGAGAGTTACAATGACTGGATCTGTCAGATCCGTGCAGGTACAATTCAATTTCAAGAAAATTTTGTATTGAATGCTCATAACATTAACGTTGCGTTGTATTTATACATGCGTAATGACAATAAAGTTGAATCTAATCTAATCTAATCTAATATTCTGGGACCCCTTTTGGACGAGGGTGTGTCTTTTATATTTAGCCAGTAACCACAAGCAAAGAAAATCTGCATTTGTTTTTTAGTTTTTAGCCACATTTAACAATGCCCAATCATCCAATGGGATTACAGATCTCATGCATTTATACATATCATAAATTTATAGTTTTTTTTAGGTATTAAAATTGTTGCATTTCCACCAGATAGTGCTATTTTCCCATGTTTGCCCTATTACAGAAAAAAACCCAACAGTTTTTCTGGTTTCCACAAGAGGCAATGGTTCATAGTTATGGACCATTGTAGGCACTGAAAATGATTTGTGTGTGTTGATATGATGTCAGAGGGTGGGTGTATGTGTGTGTGTGCGTGTGTGTGTGTGTGTTTGTGTGTGTGTTTGTGTGTGTGTGGTGTGTGTGTGTGTTGTGTGTGTTGTGTGTGGGGGGGGGGGGTACATGTGTGTACAGCTAGATATAGAAATAATTGAGAAAAAAGTTAGGGTTAGAGCATTCATGAGTACAATATGGTAGCCGATAGTAAAAACTATAATTTTGAAGTGAGTGCTCTAGATTGCAATGGCGGTGGGATCACAAATTACATTTTTTTTTTATTGGTTCTGTGTTAATATTAGTGCTAAGAGGAAGTTTTGTTCCTGATCATTGACATATCCTAGACTGTGATAATCCAAAACTACATTTGACCCTTTGTATTTCGTATACAGAATCCTGAAAATTAATATTGTTAGTTATGATTAGGCCTGATGTTGATTAAAAAATGTAACTCAGTGAAAGTTCAAGAAAAATATGAATATATAATATTTATCACGTTTTTTTGATGTGGATGTTTTTTCCTACAAATTTCCCAAAAGGTTAAAGCTAAATGTGAGCACTTAGTATGCTCTCTATAATACTGAAAAGTACTGTAATTGTATTATTGTACACAAAGAAAACTGTCTCATCGATATCAAATACTGACTCTTGAGACCAAGAAGATTTTATGTCTTGTTTATTTTTTTTCATTTTGTAACCACGTTAGCTAATTTAGTTAAAACTCTAATACAGTTGAATATACAGCAAACACTTATATTTGGTCGCTTTTTTTCTACAAGAAATTGACACTCGTTTGTGGTCTTACAGGAGTGACTCCACATCCACCACCAAATAACACCGCTGTGGGTAAGTTGACACTGGCACACACAAACACTTACACATTTACAGGTATATTGCTTGCCAGTACCGGGAAGTAAGTTGCTGTTTCTAAAACCATTGCAGATTATAACATAACTTCTGATGGTTGGCTTGAGTGGAGAGGGAAGCAATATTATATCAACAGAAACTCAATGCCCATGGAGGATGCTCAGCACTTCTGTAAGCAGAGACATGGTAACTTGGTATCCATCTTGAGTAAAGAAGAAAATACCTTCTTATGGAAACAGGTGGGTATTCTCACATTCACGTCAAGCTTTTGCAGATAATGAAAGATGGTTTACTAATTAGAAAAATATGTTAAGGCTTAATGTGAGTACTACTGTGTGGGTGTGTTTTAACAGATTTCCAGAACCTATGGGTCCTATTATATAGGCATGTCAGTGGATCTTGATGGGTCATCTTGGTGAGTATCAAAGAATGCCATGAAATATAATACAATGGATCACTGGTTCTAAGGTGGACAGGGAAAACTGATTATGATTTCAAGCATTAATGTTACTTACACAAGGCAGACTGAATAGGATGACTGATTTATTGGTTTAAGTACGCCATTTTGTACAGAGATCATTTTATTATTATGATTTTTTAACTATCTCTGCAAATTTCTCAGATCTTTAAAACAACGCTATTAATCGTTGTAGTAATTGTGCCTCACTCAAAAGTTCCTCAGAGTTTGTTATGGACAAAATTGTCAAAAACTGATCACAGCAGGTACAATCAGGTAATTAATAATTTTCTGCATACAAAATGCAAGGGGCAAAGTTTAGTTTTGAATTATTACAAATGTTAATGAGTAGCAACAACACTGGTTTTCATATGTTTTTGTTTTGTGTGCCATGTCAGATAATAAAAATAATAATATAAAAAAAATATTTCAAATAAATAAAAACTTAACTGAAACTGAAATTTTTGATTCAATTACAGGTTAGGCAGAGACACCATCTGGTAGAGCATAATAAAAACTACAACTTTGAAACCAAAAGAATGCATATATATATATATATATATAAATATATATATATATATATAATATATATATATATATATATATAAATGCGTGATTTTATTGGGATTAGTGGAGCGAAGTGGAGTTCTTGAGTTGAATTGAGATAAGACTGACTCACACATTGTTTATTTAGCAGGCTACATATATTATCACTACTATATTTTTGTCCTCCGTCTATTTACTATGCAAAACAGCAACAACTTGGATAAAAATGTGTAATCAATTGAATTTATGAGAGCCCGTTATAATGTAACTCAACTGTGTGTGCTTGAAGGTGGATGGATAATTCTCTAATAGGGTTACAGCGATGGGACGAAAATCAGCCAAGTTCTGAAAGCTTTGACAAGAACTGTGTTGTTATGACTTATTATATGGGTGAGTAATCCAAACATATTAAATGAAATATTAATCCAAGATAACATTAATATGTTACTTTTAATAAACTGCTGCATTTTAAATGTTTCTTATTGTATATCTGCTGTACTTACAGGTTTCTGGAGAACTTGTAATTGTGGCCAAGAGGAATATTCCATTTGTAAACGAGGGAACAACCCACCTGTCAACACCACTGCAGCTCCCACAGTTCCTCTTAAAGGTGGCTGCCTACCTGGGTGGAAGAAATTCGACTCCATGGTCAGAAATCACTGTTATAAACCATCAAAAATGAAAGAGCTTGAGTATAATTCTTCAGGGATAAACCTTCTCTACCACTTTTTAAGTGGTATTTTTAAGTACAGTGGCTCTCATTAAAGAAAGGGAGTTTTTTTTTGGAGGTTTGAGAGAGGAAAAAAAATTACAATTTCATTTCTTTGTAGTGTTACAGTATCAAAACCCAGAAGATCAGATGGGAGGACGCTAGGAAACAGTGCTATAGCATTGGAGGCAGTTTAGTCTCGATTCCCACAAGACGTGTGCAAGGTTTGTTCTACATTTTACCATATATTGTTTTTATAATGATCATAATCACCCATAATTGTGGGTACAATGCAAATAGAGAGCGTGAAAGAGATATTTTGTGAAATTAAATTAAATATTCAGACTCAATCATAATCTTGCAAAATGATTCATTTGAATTGAATGAAACCTGTGTTGCCAAAGTTAGGTGGAGAAAAAAATGATTGACCTCATTTCTACCACTGAAATTTTCAGCATTTTTGATCACCACATTGGCTGAAACAGCAGCTGGAGACACGTGGATTGGTTTAAATAGTTTAAAAGAAAGTGGATTTTATTGGACTGATGGAAAACCAAGGCGATACACCTACTGGGGCTATTCTGTAAGTACACCAAATCTATGTGTATATATGTAATGGACAGCTGTAATGTGAAGCTAATTAATTGCAACATTAAAGAGCAACCCAACACCAATTCACATTCACAGTAATCTAGAAGTGTACTCAAGGGTGTGTCAGTACACTGTGACATTACTATTGGGTGTGAATAGACAGCCAGAGATGGCACTGCTTTGTAGATTGTTGTTGAGTTACTGTTTAATACAAATAAGAAATGTTGAAAATTAATGTCAATATTTCTATTTTAAAAAATTTGTTCTGCTTTCTAGAAAGGTCGACGTCATCCTGGGTCCTTTTATCAAAGATGGGATGAGGTAACATTTCCTGGATTGTTTTTAAAGTAAAAGTCCTTCAGTTTAGTTTGTCATAGGTCTAAAAACAAACAGATGTCATACCGAAAAGATTTTGAAATCCTAACTATTCCCAATTCCTTTCACCAGGAAGACTGTGTTGTGATGACCAGTAATTCTGTTATTGGCTTAGGTAAATGGTTGGTTAAGTCTTGCAATGACACCAATGGATATATCTGTCATCGAAATGTTGGTGAGTTCATCTTTTTTTCTCTTTTAGAAACTATCCAGTAAAATTAAATGATGGAATATCTAATTTACATACATGTCTTACATTTAAACCCCACATTGGTGTACTAATTGTAGTTGGTGTACAGCATGTACATGCACTGCATGTATCAGGATGCTCTTTGTAACCTTGTAAAAAATTTAAATTGTTAGCCGTTACCTGCTAACGTATGTATAATAATAAGTAAAAAACAAATTGATTTCATCTCTCTCAACAGAACCAACTTTAAAGCCTCCACCAGAGCCAACAATTCCTAACATCTATGTGTCTCTGGGAAATGACAGCGTCAAGGTTGTGACTAAAAATCTGACCTGGGAAGCCGCTAAGAAACAATGTGAGGGTGACAAAGCCACCCTGGCTAGCCTGCGTAATGACTGGACTCTGGCCTATGTCGAGCTGTTGACTATGAATCTCAACGCTCCTGTTTGGATTGGACTGAACAAACAGCAGGTACGGGGCTGTATCCATCTGAAGTTACTGTAGCACAAAAGATCCTGCAGGCTAGTTCGAGGGTAAATTATGACCTGAATAAAACCTTAAGTAATATTTTAAGTCAGATAATATACAAGTACGAATGACTAATGAACTATAAATGATTAGCCTTCATCCCTCACATGCAACATAGCTGACCATCTACTCCAGTAGTCGAGTTGTAAAATGAAACCAGGGGGGATGGTGAAATTTTTCATTTATGTGACATATTTTCCAGCGGAGGGTCTGAAAATTTTTTGTATTTCTTAGATGCAATTTCCTGCATTCTAGTCAATTTTAGGGTGACTTGCTAGACATGGCAAATCCTAAATCCCATCTGATTCATAGCTTGCATTCTCAGTTGCATTGCCTGCACAAGACAATACTATTATCGGAAAGAAACAATAACCACTTAACTATGGACATCATGTCATTCACATCTTTTTTTAAACATATTTGTAAAAACATTTGAAATATCTTTATTTGTGAATGTGCTCAAATATGTTTTTTAAACACAATATTTGTGTATGTTTTTAACATCTTTTTAAAACACCATTTTTAACATCTCTGTGTTTTTAAACATATTGAAATACATTTAAACACATTTTTGTAAAAAAATATCTTCACTTAAAAAAAACACAATTTAAGGAGGAGGAAAGAAGACTTCAAATTTTAAGACGACGCGATGTTTGAAACAAGCGGTATTAAAAGAATATGAAGCAGCCGCTGCTAAGGTTAAACAACACAGAGTGTGGATCCTGATTGGCGGATCTTGATGATTGACACCTGTCGACCAATCAGAGGCAGGAGAATCGATTACATGCATTACAATCGATTCCACATGCATTGATAAAATGCCACAAGGGATGGAAGAAGGGATGACCATTTTAGAAGAGGGATGATTTTGACAATTTTTGCCCCCCCCTCAACTCAAGTACTGATCTACTCTTATACAATACCAGAGGTGTGTAATATATGTGTCACATATGTAACACATTTTTAAAAAGCCATTTAAATATTGATTAGTAACATGCTTAATTAAAATGTATACTTTCAATATGAATGCAATATGATCCATTCTTACTTTTAGACTCAAGGTTATTTTAAGTACATTGACAACTGGCACCTGAGTACTACCAACTGGGCTGAAGATGAACCGAGCAGGGGCAAACCTTGTGTGTACGTGGATGTGGATGGGAAATGGAGGACTGCTTTCTGCAATGAGACCATGAACAGCGTTTGCATGCAGTCTACAGGTACACAATCCTTACAGGCAATGTACATGAATATAGTTCAGAAGTAATAAAGAAAGTAGTAAAATGTTAACTTCTGTAGGATTAGGTGATTATACTGCAACTGTTGTAATATACTTAATACCAAGTCCTGACCCATGACATATCAGACCAGGTTGTTTGAATCCCTTAGATTTGTTTTTAAAGAGTGGTGACATAGACATATACTAATATACTATACTTTACATGTTGTTGTTCTCTAATGGACAAACTATATAATGTTTTCAAATTTATCTTAAACCTAATCACTCAGATACCAATATATCTGCAATATCTACTGATATATTGGCTTTCCAGAAGAAAACTTGTGTCTGGGTTTTAAATAATCAAACCATAATTTGCTATTTATCTAAAATCAAAGAGCCATATAGTTTCTTCTTTGCTCGTTACTGTTAAGCAGCAGTGCACCTCACGTTGACATGGATTGCTGGAAGCCAGATTGTAGCAGTCTACAGCAGTGGTCTGGCAACAATATCTGACCCTCCAGATTATTTTGATAGCGCCTGATGCTGAAATAGATCTCAGTCGTGGAATCGACTGTTGTTTACAAAAATAAAGCATATTTTGCAGCAGTTCTTTATTTCTAAATTTAGTTTCCATTCTGAAAAGGTTTGACTAAGTCCTAAAGATTGTGTTGCTTGCTCGACACACTGCTGTAATAGCCGACATGCAATGTCGGTTCAGTTAGCCATTATAAAATTATACTCATCAGACGTGACTGTGGGCCACACGTGAACAGTAAGACAGCAAATTCAGCTGAATTTTATCAAAAGCATTGACAAGAAAATCAGCCACTGATGTCAAGGAATAATTCAAAGTCTTCATGAACATTTCATGACTCAAATAGGGCATTAATGTCCTCTTTTACTTCTTGAGTCATATTTATGTGTTCTCTGCAGAGGTCTGTCTAAGGCGGTTTGCATTGGTGAGTAAAGAATAAAGAAACGAGCCACATTATGTGTCACTACTACTGTTTTCCTCAAAGGACTGCAAAACCCAGACTGTCCTACACGATGTAACCACAGTGTGGAGCAGTTAACTAAGCAGTTACAAAAAGACACCCCTTAACAATCTGTCAGACGTTCCAGTTACATTTAATTTCTTAAATTATCCTTTGATTATATTCTGGCCCACAATCTACTTGCACAGAAGGACATTTAGTCAGTTGATCCTGTCTTCACTGTCTCTGTCACTCACAGATGTGCCACCAACACAGTCAACCGTGTTCCCAGGAGTTTGCCCAGAAGAGACCAATGTGGAGTACCGCCCGAGTTACACCTGGGTGCCATATAAGAGTCATTGTTATTTGTTTGTCACAGAGGAAATTGAATGGGCAGATGCAGCTAGCAGCTGTGTAAGGCACGGTAAGAGACACTCGGTTCAGAGAAAATTAGACACCAAGTAATATGGGTTCCATAATTTTTTTTGTTGTTTTGTTGTTAAGGTGGAATACTGGCCAGCATCGGAGATCCTGAGGAGCACAAATTCATTAATAACAATATTGAAACATTTAAAGATAGTCACACTTCTTTCTGGATTGGCCTGTATAAAACGCACAAAGGTATAATTACACGCTTTGTATTTTTTGTTTTGTTTTTTGTTTCTAACAAACTGAAACCTGCTTCGTTATGTTATTGGCACTATTTTTCTTTACTGCATTAGCTGGTGTGAGCTGTGTGTTTAGAGCATTACTGCCACCTGTGGATCGATTACAGCTGCATAATAACATCAAACAAGAGAAAATAGTAACTGATTTTATGTTGGGCCCTAGGGACATGGAAGTGGTTGGACAAATCAGTCATGGAGTACACCAACTGGACTTTAGATGAACCTCAGTATGACTTTGGAGAGATCGGATCCACAGATGGGGCTTGGAAGACAGGACGTAGATGGCACGACAGAGCATACATCTGTGAAACACCCAAAGGTAAGATAATGTGCATGTAGCTTAAATATTCTTTTCATGAGTACTTGACACACTTGTAGCGTGTTTCGAAAAGTAAACGAGAGCCATACTCTGTTAAAGGTCCGTTTTCCTAAAAAGGTTCCAACATCATTATCAGCCTTTGTAAACTTCATACAAACAATGCAGAACTGACAGATTGGGAGCGCAATTTGTTTTATATTGCAGTAATAATTTATATCCATCTCTTTTGCTCTTGGTTACTTGACAAAGTGATTGGGGTTCTTCTAGCAGGATTTCATATTTCTAAAGACAGAAAAAGGCCAAAAATTGGTAGAATTGGTCTGGGTTTGGGTGTCCTGAGTCGGGGCTCTCCAACTTTGTGATTTTACTATTCAATGTCCATATGTGGTTTGTTCTCAAACAACAATAAGGGTCATCCAGCCTCAGATCATTTTTTGCAACTTGGCTATTTCACAGATTTTTTATGTTTGCATTGCTAAAAAGACTTCCCTTCAGGGGATGGATGCAAAGATGGAAGTGATAAAATTACACATTTATATGTTTCAAAAGAGATAAGTTACCTGACAGTTCCCCTTCTTTTTCCCCAACAGTGATGCCTGGTGTTTCAGACTCAAATAGTGGTAAGCTACAGCTTTGTATTGTTTGAGGTTGTACAGTATTAAAGTTATTTTATAAAATATGATTTAATTTTGATATTTGAAAAAGAAAAATACATGTAATGAAACATAAACAAACCTTTTGTTTTGACTGACCAACATCTATTTGCTTCATTTTGTGCAGAGTCTATCAAAGATAAGGATTCTCACAGTCGTGTCCACACAAGTTTGGTAGTCGTGCTGGTCATCACTGCAGTTTCTACGGTGATAGTCATTGGATTCTTCCTCTACAAGAAGTCTCCTGTGCCCTTACCTACATTCGACAATCCACTCTACTTTGACAGCGAGCGGTCCCAGCCTGATGTGGTCGATACCAATAAACTGATAGAGAATGCAGAGGTAGAAAACCCTGAGCCTATTATAACTCTGTGATTTACAAGGTAGCAGTATCTAGTGGGACATACACTATACTGTACTGTCTTCAGGACTGATGTATTACATATTGATGCTTCATCTGTGTTTTATGCTGTTTTTTGTTTTTTTGTTTTTTTACTATATACAGTATATATTCAGTTATTTAACAATATGTCACTAAGTGTGAGTTTCAACGGAGTTGGCAATGTCTGACCTCATGGAACAGAACAATTTAGGCTCTAGGATGTCTCAATGGGAATGATTTGTATTTGATTTTTTCTTCTGTGATTCAATGTTAATAAGACAGCCCTGTGACGAAACGGCTTGGTCAGGGTGTAGCCCACCTCTCGCCCAATGTCAGCTGGGATTGGCTCCAACCCCTTTCACAATATCAGGATAAGCGGTTATGGAACATGGATCGATGGATGAATGTAAATAAGTGTTACATGTTGTGCTTATACCCACTAGATGCTGTTCATTGCTTGTACTCTGTAACTGTGTCACAGTTAAATAAATATTAAACTTGTCTCAAAACATTATATGTCCATTTACTGAGTCCTGTCCTTATGGAATAAAACATCATTCACTTCCCGTCATACTCCATCCCTTTCTAGCTGTTGCTGTAAAGACATTCTGTATCTCGTGGCATTTACCTTAGTTAGCCCCATGTGCCCCATGTACGAAGGCTGAGTCCTTTCTGCAATGACCCAGGGTTCGATGCTGACCTGTGGCCTTTTGCTGCATGTCATCCTCCTCTCTCATTCCCCACTTTCCTGCCACTCTTCAGCTATCTCTGTCAATTAAAGCTTGAATAGCCAAAAAAAAAAAAAGACATTCTCTATCTGTGAACTTTTTATTCATATACACAGAGAGAGGACCCTGACATGAAAATCTCACAAAAAAATGTACAGTCTTGAGTGGTCAATATTTTCTACAAAAAACATACCGCATTACATCATCATGCCTGATTGTCAGACACACGAGTTCAAGGTTGGGATAAAAGTGTCTTCTCACATTTATTCTTACACGATAAGCATGCTGTCAACATAATGTTTCACATCAGAGTGATTCAGCGAGGTTCTTATCTTTAAAACAATAAGCCTTCAGTAAATAATAAAAAAAAATAATCTTTTGCTGTTTAATCACAGTTGATTCCTGTACAAAGTCCAAAAAAGTGCACACCACACCTCAAAAAACATCTGAGTCAATATCAGTGTAGTGTCAGCATTATACAGTCTTGAATAAAATTGTTTTGTGCAGGCTACATGATGATAATGAGTCATGTGCAATTTATTAATTCTGAGGTCTGTTTAGTTATGGACAGTGTCTTTAAAATTGACCTGAGATTAAAGTAAAGTTTAAAGGGGTCCATATATTTTGAAACCAGCTGTATCCATTGACAATCAATCCCTTTATTTTCTTAATAATACACATAAAATGCTTTATACAATTGATGCAGAAGCAAGCTGAGACTTTCCCAACTATATCCTGTCCTATCTGGTTTTTCTTAGAATGAGGCCCAGGGACAGGTCAGAGAGGTGACATCTAGATTGGGGACATACTGGCTACTGATTAGGGGATATGTTGAAGAAAACTGTTTAGATGCCATATATGCAAATTGTCTGTTAACAATTTACAGGGGTTGACACAAGAAAATGTATAAGAACCAACTGTCAGAGCTCCTCAGTGAGCCTTTAATGTATAAGAACCAACTGTCAGAGCTCCTCAGTGAGCCTTTTTAACCCCTTTTAGTGTGTTGCACTGTGAAACGCTCCTCTTGTACAAGAATAATAAATTCAACTTCAACTTTGATGCTTTGAATCCGTGCCTCCTTATTTAAGGGTTTTTCTTTAAAATTCCCGTAACAGATGGCGATGATGAGAAGGATGACACAGGGAGCACAAGGAGGTCACAAAAAGTGGGTGGAGCGGAAATATGAAAGAATACCAAAGAAAAACTGCCCAGACCAATGACCAGTTGATCCTTTTAGAGGTTTTCACTGCAAACATGTATGAACACCAACTTTAGTATACTGAATCAACAAACTGACTGGCAAAACAGTAGTTGCACACTGGAGCCCCCTTAACTCTAACTAATATAACGTACATTAGTTAGAGTTAAAGGGGCTCCAGTGTTCAACTACTGTTTTGCCAGTAATTGCCGCAATGTTACGATGTCACAATATTTCAGCTGTACTGTACATACACGAGAGTTGAACTATTAACCTTTCTGTAGCTATGGCTCTGCAGCTCGAAACTTGAAATAAATAACAAGTGCATCAAACCAGCAAAAGGAACTCAGTGAATTCAGAAATGTCCTCCAGTGTTAGATTCTACTAGAAACTCCCAAATGAATTGTTTTTGTCCCTTTTCATGGTTTAGTATGTAAAATGACCTTGTGTCTGGCAAATTAAGCAGTTTCGATTTCATAACAGACAACACTGACATTTACTTAATACATTAAAAATAAATATAGTAATTTTAAAGTCCTTTTTTCCCCTATATGTCATTATTAACAAATAAAGTACTATATGCCACAGCGCAAGAAAGACAGCAAGGTGTTGTTTGAGGTGCATTTCATCAGAAAGCAATCACTTTATGACCACAACACTTTATTAAGTGTTATATTCCGTCTGTTATGTGTTAAATTAAGTGTTAAATTAACAAATTATTTTCTACATGTTAACTGATAGAGGAGGAGGAGCGTTAAAATTAGATTAGATAACGAGAACCATTCAGGAGACCCACAATGGACCCCCCCATTTTGTATTCAATACAAAATGAATAAATATGTACTTAAAATGTTATTCATAAGAAAAAGACACTTCTTTACAGCATCAGTTATCACCTTCCTCCTTTGTGATTCTTCGCTATGTGAAGTTCTGCAGGTATACGTCAAAGTTTAGGCTTTGTTTTGAGCTATCGATAGACCATCTTGTATCATCACACCATTTGTCATATCGCACAGCCCAATTCTCTCATGTAGGTTAAGAGAAATGTGTTCAAATCAAAAGAGATAAGGTCAGAAAGAGATTTAATTCTGGTTTCTCCATTCTCCATTATCCTTGAAGATCATTAAATATGCAAAGATTATACACTAAATGATTATAATTTTGTTGACATTTTCAAAACCGTATATGCTTTTTGACCATAAAACCACAATAAGGTGCGGCTGCTACAGTACATTATTCACTTGGCACATTCACTTGACATTAAGGGCATTAGGAGAAGATGCTTTGTGCTGACAATTTTTCCAGTCTTTAGCCAGCTTTCTTCTTCGTGATGTTGCCCAATTTTCCTATAAGGACATTTGCTGTCACACTACTGAGAACAAAGGTGGTTTCATGTACTTAGAAATACCACTTCCTCATTTTTTAGAATGTATTACAGACATTACGTACATTCATCTATCTCAGAAATGCTTTTTCTTGTCAAATCCGATGACAAAACAAGCTGCACGGTAAATCACTTACTTACAGAAATCAGCATCAGGGAGTGAGTATTGCTCATTAGTTAAGGGATTGGTGAAGTTAGTATGTTAACATCAAATCTCATCACATTTAGTCATTTAGCTGTTGTTTTATACAAAGTGGCTTACAGATAAGGGAACAATCAGGGTTATAGTGAGATAACAAAGTGTTAGTGCAGCAATAAGTGCTGTGACAATTCTTAAAGGAGTAGATTTGTCATGTCCAGTTGTTAGAAGTGCTGGGAGAGAAGGTACTCTCTGAAGAGCTGGGTCTTCAGGAGTTTCTACAACATCAAATCACTACTTTAATCATAGTGTTAAAGCTTGTGTTCATTTATCTGAGGTACTTATTAAGGTCTGTTCCTGAGTTCTCTTAGCCTGTTATCCAGTGACTGGACATTTGCTTGAAGGATATTCAGTAGACGAGGCTTATGTGCATGTTTCCTCAGCCAGACCAGCGCCACACATCCTTTGTCTGTATGGTCTGCATCATCTATCTGTATAGATATAAGTACAACTGAGACTGGATTTGCAAATAATCAGATAAACATATTTTCTTTCATATTCTAAAGGGATAGTGCACCCTATAGTAAGTGAGTAAGTACAGTAAGTACGACAGCAGAAAGCAAAATTGACAGACAGCAAAATTGTATGATCACAGTTTGGTTTCACAGAAACACACGCACACACACACACACACACACACACACACACACACACACACACACACACACACACACACACACACACACACACACACACACACACACGCACACACACACACGCACACACACACTGATGGTGACAAAGTCTTCGCTGTTACTTTTGCCTTCCTGTCACAGTAGACTGAGGATGTCCTGTCACTGATGACTTTGATATCTATGAACACATACCCTACAACAGTGTTTTTCAATCCTGGTCTTCTAGGAACACTGCCCTTGCATGTTTTAGATGTTTCCTCCTCCACCACACCTGATTCAAATGATCAGCTCGTCGTCCCCAAGGACCAGGATTTAAGAACACTGCCCTATAACAATCCAGTAGAATGAATGATTATTGAGTTAGAAACAATAAAAAACACTATATGCCTACGAGGAGACCCCAGTCAACATGTGTGATCTTTATGACCACTTTTGATATTGGAGAACATTGCATGTGTTTTTTGTGCAGTTTCGTGTTTGTGTTCTTTCACAGTTGAAAGGCCTGGTGTCCGTATAAAAGCAGGAGGGAGGGAGTGTAGAGGACATCGACGATTCCACTTGCCAGATTGTCTTTAGCGTCAGGCAAAGCTCTCTCGTGTTTATCTCCGGACTGCTTCCCTGGATTCCCTCCCCGCAGGGTTCAGCTGGAGAGTGGGCCTGTTTTGGCTGGCTCAGTTTGTGGACTTATAACTGTATACATACTTTCGTATAGCAGAGAGGCTGTTACAAAGAACTGGGATTCTCCATTCACCTGCTGTGGGTTTTGGCTGTCCTTTTTATTGAATAAACTGTTGAATTGTTCCGGCTCTGATCTCAGTCTGTGCTGTAGTTGGGTTCAACCTCATGCCGTTACATAAATGTGTTGCTATACAGCATTCAGTTGTGTATTTAATTATTTTCTTTTTACTTAAATTTGTGTGTCTTTACTACTCTAATTAGCTTTTTTTTGTCTCACAGGTTTTCATGGATTGTGGCTGCTGCTGTGGCCCTGCATGACTGCATATAATATAATTATCATTACTACTACCATATCTCCATTAAAGTTTATAGTTACAGTTATTGTTTGGCTGGTTTCACAATTACTTCCAATAAAAAAGCAGGTTAAAGTAAAGCTGCCCTTTCCTGTTAGTCACGCAGTTTACATGTAAGTCAGAGACATGATGCTGATTCATTACAAAACAGGCGAGTCAAGTGCTATAAAACCGCCCTTTTCATTCACACACCTTATTATCCGTGAGAAATGCATGGATAGTCTTCTGCTGTAAGACAACAATGAAGATCACTTGTATAGCCTTTGTGCTCATCATCCAGGCATCACAATGTTTGGCTTCTGATGGTACAGTATTTAATTTTTTGTCAGCGTATGTATGTCATGCACATTGCTTTATATGCATAACTTTGTTATGCTGTTGTGTCTTTTGCCATGTACCAGTTTGATGCCTGTGTTACCCTATTTTTTTGTAGATATGTTACAGTTCAATATTAAGGCGATTGTGAATGAAATTTTTAGAACTTTGTTTGCTCATTACATTTCTGTTTATTCTGTGAATAATTGTCAGTAATGTTGTCAGTGTAATATAAAATTCAATTACACACAATTAGAAAAAACTCGAACAACAGACTGTGCAAACAGATGATTTTATCTGCACTCTATGATAACCATGTTTTATCTCTTCTCTTCCTCTACAGATTCATATTTTACGCTAGTTAACAAGGACACTGGTTTTTGTTTGGTAAATCCATTTGATTACTGCGAGCCAGTGCGCTGGACAACTGGTGACAGAATTTTGGTTCTCTGGTCGAAAAAGTGCCTGGGAGTCCAAGGGAAAAGTGTGGGAAGTCAAGTAACCCTCTACGACTGTGATGAAAATAGTGACCTCCAAAAGTGGGAATGCAAGAATGAGACCGTGCTCGCCCTCAAAGGCCAAGAGCTTTACATCGAGCTCAAGGATGCTACCACAGCTGTTCTCTCCAGAACAATAGGACCCAATAGCCACCTTACAGTTTCTGGAAGCATCTCCGATGGTCCTTGCTCAAGAACATACAGAGGTACAGGAAAAATTATAATGCCACGCACATTTGTAACCAGGAATTAGTGTGCCAGTTTTTTGTAAGTCTTTGAAAGAAATATATTTTTTTCCTCAACTAAGTTTCCTGTGTATTACTGGTACTCACACACCACATGGACCCCGTTCCAGATGTGAAGTAGTGAAGCAATGTGTCATATATTCTCAATGTGTCATATATTCTCTTTTAATATAAATGACTACATGTATGTTCTCAAATCAATTAAGCTATTCTTTGTTTTATTCCTTTGTCTTTGTTTCGCCCTTTCAGAGTATTTCACCATTGGAGGAAATGCGAATGGTAGACCCTGCATGTTTCCCTTCTATTACAAAGATAACTGGTACTCAGAATGCACAGAGCTTGACAAACAAGAAAAACGTTCTTGGTGTGCAGTTGAAACACATTTCAACAATGAACTCTGGGGCTACTGCCCAACAAGTTGTGAGTACTGTCTATGAAAACTAGAGTTTTATTATACTGCAGTGAGAGAAATGCATAAATATAATACAGGATTTTTTTAATGTGTTCATGGATTTATGATAATTTGAATAATGAAGACTCTCTTAATAATGATGTCCCTTGTTTTAATGAATTTATTTAGGACCTACCAATAATTGCCTATAATAACCATCTTGAGCATTCAATGTAAACAAGATGGCAAATGTGCAATGTGGAAAAACTTATTTCAAAATGCATTTCCATATTTTTGTTTGTTCATTTCAGCCAAAACACACTGGAACAAACACATTACAACGGGAGATTATTACCAGCTTAACACACAGTCAGCTCTGACTTGGACCCAGGCTGAAAAAAGCTGCAAACAGCAGCATGCCTCCCTGCTGAGTATCTCTGATCCTCACGAGCTGGCTTATATCACAGGTAAGATGACACTGACTCTATACTTTATGTAGTGAAAAAAAGACAGCATGTAATTGAGCTGAGTAGAACACATTTTAATTTTATTTATCTCTGTTCCCTGCCTTTTTTTCCCCGACACTCACAGCTCTACTAAGTGAAAAGGGCGCAGGACAGGGAGACACTCTGTGGACTGGGCTGGTCCTGGACTCAGAACATGGCTGGCAGTGGACTAATGGGAGGCCTTACCGTTATCTGAACTGGGACTCGGGTAAGTTTTATTTCCACATCAATAGCTGACTTTGTGTTGCTATTCTGACAATACAAAGGCTTTATCTCTGATATATGCCATCTGTCTTTTATCCTTTTTACCTCATATGTACATGTTGCAATCATTAATTGGTATGATATGATAGGTAATTAGTCTGTGAAGAAAAAAAAAGTCTGCGTTAAGGCTGAGATTTCTTTTAAATATAATAATATATGTAATAATATGTAATATGTTGGAAAATAATTGCTGAAAACACGTGAAAAGACTTTGAACGATATATTACTGAAATATGGAGTTGGAGGTTGAAACAGTTTTCAGTCCAGGATTTTTTGGGCCGTCACCCTGAGCATACCCCTGCACCCCGAGCAGAGAGCTAGAGATTAATTCATCTCGCTTTGAGTGTTTCTAAGTTAGTCATGTTGTTTTCTGAACCCATCTGACACAGTGTCAGTCACCTCAAAATGGCTGCATCTTCATCTTAGTACGATGTTTTATGCCACATTCATCTGAGATTTTAAAAAGCACTTCAAAAGCCAAAGTTTTGTTTCTATTTTTCTTTTTATTGTTGTTTCTGCTACTGTTATAATGGTGTCTGTTGATTATATTATAATTTGTTTAAGTGCTACAAATAAAAGTTTTATGAAATTAAAATGGAAGACTCTGAGACACATCTGAGAACTGACATGAGCCCGTGTCATCATATGAAACTGAACCATCATCTTGTTTTAGGACATCCACATTCTAGTCCAGGACACAACTGTGGAATTATGAATAGTGCTGTACAATACTCCTGGCAAAGTTCATCATGCACCAAGAGACTGGGGTACATCTGCTACAGTAAAAAGGAGGTTCCTGTTCTTCCTACTGAAGGTAAAGAAAAATAGCTATTTTATTCTGTTCTATTTTAGTTAAAGCTGTTAGTTACTGAATTTTTCACTGGTCAATTTAATGATATTAGTGACTCAGTCGTTTCTTTTCATAATTTCTTTGTTCTTGTCATGCCCAGCTACTCAGCCAAGATTTTGTTCAAGCCCTTGGATTCCCTTTAACGGCCACTGCTTCTACCTCAACCGTACTCGGAGAACTTGGACCGATGCTCAGAGAGAGTGCCGCAAAGAAGGAGGGGACCTAGTCAGCATCCAAAATGTGGAGGAACAAAGCTTTGTCATCTCTCAACTTGGCTATGGTACGTGAAGAAAGGAGGAAAAAAAGCTTGAACGATTATTTGAGCCTGCAAAGGTCTTTCCAATGGCACCAACCCCCTCTAGTGGGATGGATCTAAGAATAACAATCCATCCTGCAGTTTTCTTTTCCGGTATCTAATGAGCATGTGTCAGCCATCTATGGCCACTAGTGTGGCTGTCACCTCTAGTCATTAAAAAAAAATAATATGTGAAGGCAGTATTTAACTGACTAAGCCCTTTTGCTTCCACTTTTCCCAACTGGCAAAAACTGAGGCTGCTTTTGTAACAAAGCAGTGTATGTTGAGCAGGTTAGGGTTGGGGCAGAGTTCCTTCTTTTTCAATGCATCAATAACACCAGTAAGAATTACAACCTGTTGATGTTGCATATCTCTGACCCAGTAAGCCTCCACCTCCTCTAGCAACAAAGACCGCCAAATATCTACAAGCGAAACACAAAATAATGGACACAAGTATCAAGCTGAGCAGACCTCCACGACGATAAATGACAGATAGCTGACTGAATATTTATTTGTGCCCATTTCTGCAGCATCCACTGATGAACTCTGGATTGGACTGAATGACAGGAAGACAGAGGGGCTGTTTGACTGGAGCGACCACGCCACAGTCAGCTTCACCAGCTGGGAGTATGGGAAACCTGTTGTCCGTAGTGCCCAGGAAGACTGTGTTCTCATCAAGGGAGAGGTAATTAATGAGTATGGTACAAATGCTTCTGTAAAAGTGAAAACTAATCTGCTTCAAGGCAAAGTGATGCACATAATTTACTGTACATACATGTTTTGGAAACTCCTGTGCACACAGTTTTGTGTACCTTAAGGCTCAGGCTGGTTTTCGTGGTTTGAACTAGCATGTACGTATGGCATATACCTGGTGTTTCATATCTTAACAGTGACTTGAGTGATATCTGCATTTCGATTTATGGGAAAGATGTCATAGGGTCATAGAAGAGTCATGGATTCAATGCAAAGACACACTGATGTGACATGCTGGCTCAGGCCCTTACTAAGACACTGTGTCTATGTTTCACCCATATGTGGCAACAGCTTGGGAAAGGCTCTTTCCTGTTTCAACACTTTAACGCTCCAATGTACAAAGCGAGGTCAAAAAGTCACGTTTGGTGAGGAGGCACTTAACTGCTATGCATATAGCCATGACCTGACCCAGAACAACACCAATGGCTATATCACAATAATCACAAAAGGGGTGTAATGCTTGGGTGTCTACGTAATTGTTAGTTTTGGGGGTGGCTGTGGCTTGGTAGAGCGGGTCGTCCACTAATCACATGATCGGCCGTTCAATCCCTGGTTTGATTCCCCTTCAGTCTGCATGTCGAAGTGTCCTTGGGCAAAATACTGAACCCCAAATTGCCCCATGAAGGCTGTGCCATCAGTGTGTGAATGTGTATGATTGGTTAGCTCTTCAAAGTGATGAGCAATTGGCACCTTGCATGGCAGCCAATGCCATCAGTGTATGAATGTATGTGAACTGAATTGGTATATTCAGTCTCAACACAGATTTTCTGTGCTTTCTTGCAGAATGGGAACTGGGCTGACCGAGTGTGCTCCGAGAAACATGGTTACATTTGTATGAAGTCGAGTGTCTCTGAGCGACCTACAGATGAGGTGGACCAGAATGTAGGCTGCAAAGCTGTGAGTGAACTTTACTTATAATTCATAATAAATGTATATTTGATTTATGATGGTTTATTCCTAAAAGTTAAAATGCATGTTGTGAAATACTCAGTTAAAGAAATTAAGAACCAACCCTGCTGACTAGTTACTAGTTATCAATCATACTAAGTTAGGACAACCTAATGATATTTTCCATTTTTTGTTTTCCAACAATCCAGGGTTGGAAAAAACATGGTTCCTACTGCTACTTTGTAGGGACAGAGACAAAGACATTTGATGGCGCCAAAGAAGACTGCAAGAGTTCAGATTCTTACTTAGCTGATGTTTCAACTGGGTAAAGAGAATTATTTTGAGCATACTAAAAGATGTGAAGGGATTTATTAGATTTTTCATATATATATGATATCATTCACTGATATAAGAAAACTGACAGTTGTACTTGTGTAAAAAATTCCAGGGTGGATAATGCGTTCCTTGTCAGCTTGGTGGGGTTGAGACCTGAGAAATACTTCTGGCTTGGCCTCTCAAACCAGAAAAACATTGAGTTTTTTGTGTGGACCAATACAGACAAAGTGAGATTTACTCACTGGAACACTGACATGCCAGGTATGGAGACATTTAAATTTCTGTCTGTAAGATGTGTCAAAAACTGGCTTCATAAATGACAATTTATAATTTGTCCCTCGATAATCCAAGGTCACCTACGTGGCTGTGTTGCCATGACAACTGGGGTTTTTGCCGGCCTATGGGATGTGCTGCCCTGCACCAATAAGGAGAAATACATCTGCAAACACCTGGCAGAGGGGGCAGTGGTAACCCAACCACCACCAACTGTTGCCCCTCCCAAATGTGCAAGCGGCTGGTCCCCGGTGGCATCAAGAAGCTACTGCTATAAGGTAAGATCCAACACAGCTTAATATAAGTGACACATGTACTGTAAAGATATTATCAAACTACTTTTGTTACTGTACATCATTCACTGACCTGACACTGCTGCAGCTGTAACTGCTGACTGCCTTGTTAAGCAAGCAAAATCAGTGAATCTCACTAGACTTCCTATCCGCCGTGTTCAGAACAACAGGTGAAGAAGGATCAAAATGACTCCTCAGTCGCCGACTTCAAATCATAGTTTATAGCTTTTTCGAAGTGTAACAGCAGCCGACAGTGTCTCCGCCCTTTTATAACTGACTTCTTGATTGAATTTCCTCTTTTAGGCTCAGTCTGGCTACCTAACGGTGTTTGAATCACTACTGAACCAATCCAATCCATTCCACTTTATTTATATAGCACGATTTTTAGCAAACACAAGGTTTTCAAAGTGCTGTACAACAAAATAAAACACAATAAATAACACAGTAGAAACACAATGAAAACATGAAGTAGATAATAGAAAGATAAAAGAAACAATAAAATAAAATAAATAAAAAGCACTACCCGCACAAGATAAAATAAATAAGATAATAAATAAATAAATAAATAAATAAAAATATGCACGTATACACAAAAAATTAACACTCTACATGGTGTTAAAAGCCAATGAGAAGAGGTGGGTTTTAAGAAGGGTTTTAAAATGAGACAGAGAGGACTGTCTGATGTGCAGCAGCAACTCATTCCATAACTTTGGAGCTGCAACGGCGAACACGCGATCTCCTCTGAGCTTAAGCCTAGCTTTAGGCACTGACAGGAGCAGCTGGTCAGCTGACCTGAGAGCTGACTTGGTAAACTGTTTGTTAAATGAAGGAGTTATTGTATAACAGCTTTGAGTTCAGTTTTTCTTCACCGATACACAGAGTTATGCATGTTATGCCCCTAGGGGTGGTTAAGGCACAACATAAGACAAATTCATCTTCACCAAATCTCAGGTTTAAGACTGACTGTTGTTGAAATATAATGATTTTTCCTTTTATTTACAATTTCACAAATCATTGTCAGTGAGCAAATCCAAAATAACAAAAATACAGCTAGCATGGTAGTAGATAGAATTTGAGAAAATAAAGGACACCAACTTAGTTATTATAATTAATGATTTAAATGAATATTAATTAATTAACAATGCAGCTAACCAAACTATTGAGACATCTCTTCTACGTTATGTGGTCAAATCTTTGGAGGCATAGTTTACATATTTAAATAATAGATCAGGCTCAGGGTAAAGTGAAACTGCCAGACATTCAGTGAGAGTTAAACTTCTTGCCTTGTGTTTTAGGTGTATGGCAAAGATTATGAACAAAAGACCTGGTATGAAGCCAGAGATTACTGCAGGGCCATCGGAGGAGACCTGCTCAGCATCCATAGTGAACCGGAGTTGCGACTGAGTAAAAGGTACAGTATGACCTGGTTTCATAAAATGAGCACTTAACAATACTGTACTGCCAAAAACTCATTAGAGTATAGTAAATGTGAATTATTATTGAATGAATTGAATTATTGAATAAAGGCATCAAGGTTCAAATGCTTTTGACTTGCATATAGGTTGAATATAAGTCTGTCCATTGCAGCTATTTCTCAGTCTGGATTGGACTAAATGCTCCTGACCCACTCACTGGTTATGTATGGAGTGATGGATCACCAGTGAGTACAGTTTTCTCTTTCTACAGTGATTAAGTCAATAAATTTTAGTTTATGTAACTCAGTTAAATAAAAATAAATCAATTGTCATTGCATGTTCATTTGCTTACTTTTCTTTACAGGTAAACTTCCTACACTGGTTTGATGGACAGCCAAACAATAAAAATAACGTGCAATCTTGTGCTGAATTTTATCTGTTTGGCTGGCATCATAGTGGGTCTTGGAACGACTTGCACTGTGAGACGTACCGTAATTGGGTTTGTCAAATCCGTGCAGGTAAAACATAGTAATTTGGTTACATTTACATTTAAATTAAATTTCACTTTCCCATATAGAGCAGGTCTAGACCACAGACACCTTGAGCAGAACATATGTCATTGGTTGTGGAGATAGAGATTCTTTTGTAACATTTGTTGGGAGTTGAGTGAGCAAGGTTACTCTTCATCAATGTCATGTTCATGTGTGTTCTTAATCTATTTTAAATATATCTATCTTCTGTCCTTACAGGGGTGACTCCAAAACCATATAATGACACAGTCACTCCTGGTAAGTGGGCAAGTGAAGTATAATCATACAGATGCAATCTGTAAATTACATGTCCTATGCTCTCTTTTGACACATTTCATATTTATTATTACAGCTCCTCCTGACTGTGCTTTTTTCAGTGATTTCTCAGAGTTTTTTTGACATGTAGCTTAATAAATCTATTCTTTATAAGTTGGCAATATGTGAATTCTGCATTGATGCTGCTAAATAAATAAATAACTTTACTTAACAACCTTAACAACAGAGGGGGCATAACAGAAAACACTTTGGTCACATGAGTCATCATGGAAGGCAATGACAGATAACCTTTTCTGATGTTTGAGGGTTTGGTGACGTAACATAAATAAAGATAACATGTATAAAGATATATTACGTCTTCTGTTTTCAGACTACAATAAGACCTCAGACGGGTGGCTAGAATGGGGAGGGAATCAGTATTTTGTAAACGAAAAGCTTATGGTCATGGAAGACGCTCGTCACTATTGCAAACAGAGGCATGGTGACTTGGTGACTATCAACAGTGAAGCAGAAAGTGTCTTTTTGTGGAAACTGGTAAGCAGTGACATTTGTACTACATTAAACAATTAAAATATAAATATGAGTTGAGCACAAAGTGCAAAGTAAGTCCAACTGGTTTAACCATCTCTTTGTTTTGTAGATATCCAGATCCGAAAATGAACACTGGATAGGCCTGACAGTAGACCTTGATGAAACCTCTCAGTAAGTATGACTTCATTCATTCATTTCTGTCATTTTATTGCTAATTTTAGGCTGGTAATGTTAGGTCAGTTAGAAAATTACCATGGTGCAGTTCTAAACTGACAGTTTTATGTGTCTGGATGGTTGCTCCAGCATCTGGTTCAGGTATTTAGCTCAGGAATTCTTTTCATGTCAAACACCCTGCATTGTCCAAACTTTGACACAGGATGTTTTTCTGTGTGAAACACCTTGGAAAATCAATGGCCCAAATATAAAGCTGTAGAACAAATTATCACTGAAGAATTAATTATGCATTCCGTCTGGTTTGTGCAGCTACTTCATTATTTTCTTTTTTTCTTTTCTTATTTTTCTTTATTTTTACTTTATTCTGACTGTGACTGATCGCTGATATTTGGCTGTAATAGCATTACTATTCAAGGAGTTACTCTTTTCTTCCTTGCCATTTTAATTGAAATTTAAAATAAATGTAAAACTCCAAACTTGACCAAATAAAACAAACAAAACAGGTTCCTGATGGAACAGGAACAAACATAATACAGTTTCAGCCTTAAGAATTTAATCAGTATGCCATTATGCTAGTAATATTTTCACCATGAGTTGTTTTTGAGGCAAACCGAATTTGTTTGTGCTACACAAGGTGGATGGATGGTTCTCAAGTGGCGTTTCTAAGGTGGGATGAAGATCAGCCAAAGTTCAAGAATTATGATGAGAACTGTGTTGTCATGGAAAGTTATCATGGTGAGTAATTTGAAATATGGCTCTCCCTCAATGCTATAACAGTATAAAAAATGTAATCAAATAGAATCTTAAGGACTGTATTTGCTCAAGTGTTTTTGATTCACAGGGTTCTGGCATGATTATGATTGTGGGAACGAATTCAGGTCCATTTGTAAACGCAGTAGCTCAGCACCTGTCAACACCACTGTGGCACCTACAGAGGCCCCTAAGGGTGGCTGCACACCTGGATGGAAAAAATTTAAGTCTAAGGTTAGAGGTCACTTTTAGCCTTTACACTAGTCTGTGCTGGATGGAAATAAAACATGTGTAGGACAGATTTAAATCTGCAGTGCTTTGGTTTCATGACATCTTTTAACATATAATTTTGATCCAATGCTCTGCTGAAATTAGGTTTTAATGTTTGAATGTCTGTAAATCAAATTATTTTTCTCCCCTCTAGTGTTACAAGATCATTAAGAATCAGAATGTAACATGGGATGAGGGGAGGAAACAATGTCGAAGTATGGATGGAAAATTGGTCTCTATTCCCTCGAGACATGAGCAAGGTTTGTTTCACATTTATTTATTTTTTTCAGTTAAATATCCATCAACTTTTTATCTTCATGGTTTTACGTGGTCAGGTCCACTACACTGGATTGGCAGCTAACAAAGACACACTTGTAGCAGAGCCAACACTGGATATGGATGTCACAACTTTTCAAATCTATGATTCAATTTGACTTGATTTTAGGGTCACGATTAAGTTTATGATCTCAATATTTCTTTTTTCAGCACTGATGGCTATGCCATAGTTAGAAGTCAATTTAGATAAACAAATCACTATATATAGTTTTACACCCTCACAACTGCCATTTACATTTTCATATTATTTAAAAACATAAAGGTATGGTAAGCTGATATCCAGTGGTATTATTTATTTAATTATTTGTTCATTAACAATAACATTCAACTGGGAACAAACTGTTGAAGACAAAACAAAACACCAATTGGCAGAAAATCGACCAGATTTTTCATCGCACATAAAACAAAAAGGGGGTACTGGGAGAAACCTCAATTCTGCTTCCAAAATGAAAAACACAACGCTCATGTCACTAATGTTTATACGAGTAAAACAAATCTAAAGCTCTGCTAGAAGTCACAAGAGGTACTGTACTGAAACAAAACTCCATGCAAATATGTAATCCTTTTTTCCTCCCAAATTTTCAGCGTTTCTTGTGACTGAAATGGCTGCCACACCTTCTTCAGATTTCTGGATTGGTTTGCGCTATCTACATAGTGGCCAACTTTCTTGGATTGATGGAAGAGCAAGGAAATATTTAAATTTAAACCGTCGTGTAGGTGAACACAGTCTGAATTGTGTTTTATAATGTGATGTGGGTTGTGTATAGCACTCATAATCATTTGTGTGTCATTTTTAGGATCGCTTCTATTGGGCCTTTAGAAGATATAAGGTAACATGTTCAAATGTAACTGTATACAAGGCTGTAGTATGCAACACGTAGACACAATCAATATTCACTATTGCAAAGAATTAAAACTATTTCTATTATTTATTACTATATAACATTTTTGTGTATTTATAAAAAAAATGTTTCTGTTGCAGGGGTGGTTCCCTAGCTACATTTATACCGACAGGGTAAGAACTTTTAAAAAATTGTTTTTAAAGTCATATGCCACTTATTTTGTCATAAATTGGAGACAAAGCACAATACACTTTACACAATCTCAACTAGTGGTGTATGAATTGCGATTCTTCCGAATCATTCACCTGGATTCTCTTACTGACCCGGTATTAAACAGTATGTAGTCTCCATTATCCTGAATCCTTACAGTCCTACACTCGCCTTTAACTAGGTCACATTTACAAATTAAAATGATAAATTGTATCATTCACTAGTCTCTTTTTAACCTATAATAATATGTACTATTAATAATATGAGCTGACAGTGGATCAGCGTAACTTCCTGCAGACTCAGTATTACAGATCTGGATCCAGATTCACAGATCCATCCTGCATGAGTAAAGAAGGGAATTTCCTCAGTAGCATGAAACAGCAGACTCTGAATCACTTTTGACATTGGGTTAGACCACAGCGCAAAAACTTATGGCTCAAAACACTCAGAATCCCTAAAGTAAAGCTGCAGAGCTTTCTACACTGCACAAAACATAGCAGACCCATGTGCAAAGTTTTATTTCTATACATTTTTATTTCCTGCGTCAAACTTTAAAACTTTAAAAAAACCCTTCTCGTAGCTTTTAAATTTTAATTTATCCAGCCTATTTGTAGTCAGACAGAGGGGCTTGTGTTTCACTGGTAGGATATGTTTATGGACATACTGAACCAAGCAACTCAAAGAACTTGTAAGATCTGGATCTGTTTAGTGAGTAACTCAGAAAGAGTCGAGTCCGTAAAAGGACCTGAGTTTGACATCTCTAATCACAACTCATTCGATACGGATAACAGTGTTATCTTGGAGAACAATGTCAAAAGATAATTCAAATTTAAACATATTTATTCTAGGACTGCCTCCTCTTAGTCAACAGAAGAGACTGTATATATTATTATATATTTTTAAAAACTGTCCTTCACTATTCCCTCTCCTTATTAAGGGTAGTGTCATTGCTCTGTACACTGAACAGTTTTCTCCTTTCCTGACTGGTCTCTCTCTGACTTTCCAGTGCGCTGTGATCAGTGGCCAAACTGGTGCTATTGGGAAATGGATCTTAAAGTCATGCAATGACACCAATGATTTTATCTGTCATCGAAATGTTGGTGAGCCCATCATCTGACCTTCCTTTCTGATATAACGATCATGACAATGATAATGATTTATTAATCAAATATGATAAAAACAATGCAATAATGTGCAAGGGATTGCTTGAAATAATGAACCTACACTCTGTAGCTTTACAGAGATTTTCAGCTTATATTTACCTTCCAAGTCTCACTGTCATTGCTCTTAAAGTGTCAATTTTGGTCACAGCAGGCTGCTGTTTACGCTTCAAAAGCTCTTATTAGTCCCAAACCCATACAGGTCCTGCATCAGGTCCTGGGTTCCTGGGTCTGGGTGAAAGTCTAGGTCTAGCCAATCTAATCGTAATTTTCTGTATGAATGGAATAACTGAATCTCTTTAATTTCTCGCTTCAAACAGACCCTGCTCTCCCAGATGACCCTGAACCAACAAGGACTGAATATGTCAAAATAGCGAATGACTCTATCAAGGCTGTTACTCAACAAATGACTTGGGATGCAGCCAAGAAGTATTGTGAAAATGATGGCGCGAAACTTATTAGCATACGTAATGAGTGGTCACAAGCCTATCTTGAGCTGCTGGCTAAGAATCTCAATGCTTCTTTGTGGATTGGAATGAACAAAGCCGAGGTACGGAGCAGGAACTTTCTAAAACAGCATGAAGCAAAATAACAGTTTGTAACTGTGTGGCTATGTGTACTTTTATTATATTATATATTAAGTACACTTTTATGCATTAATACACAAGTATAATTATATTCCTAAGTGCCAACTGGAGAAAACTTCTCAAAACCTTTCAGCAGTTTGTGGTAGATAAAAAATATCCCAATGTGACTATGAAGTGACACTTTGGGGAACATGAATGGTTGTTAAAAATTGTACATCATAGTTTTTTTTTTATTATATACATGTTTCTGACAGATATTTCTGTCTGGATCCAAGTAGTGGAATGACCAACATATCAAGATTTCTATTCATACAGGCATGCTACTAACATGATTTTTTTTATACAGGAATGAATGATTAACATTTTCACAGTTTTCATAATTTTCTGAAAAATATGTTGTAACAACACTCAACGCAATTTGATCAATCTTTGCTTTCAGACTAAGGGGTATTTCAGATATATTGATGGATGGCACATGAGCTTTAGTCACTGGGGCTACAATGAACCAAGCTCTGACAAACCTTGTGTCTATGTGGACGTAGATGGAAGATGGTACACTACTTTCTGTAACCAGACCATGAACGGTGTTTGTATGAAGTCTCAAGGTAAGTACAAAAACAGGACAACACACAGACATAGCAGCCAGCTAATATTACTTACGAATACAACAGCCCAGCTCGGTTTCTGTCTTTCGGTTTTTAATTTCACGAAGCTCTTCTTAACAACTAAAAGTCAGTCCCAGATTTCCTTTTGCTCCATCATTTTCTCATTTTCTCTCTTAGCTTCCCCTGTCAATGCCTCCTTCAGTCTTTTTGCCTCTGTGGTTATAACCATGAAGGTTGCTGAGCCCGGTTATATTGCCAGCTTGCCTAGCTCTGGTTCTGGCACCACACTGCTACCCATCAACATTGACCCAAACACCAGTGGTACAAACACTAACACTCCCCCAGTGCTCTGAGCTCACAGTCTGGGCAGCCCGGCTCACGAACTAAGCTAACATTAGCTAACAGCAGCTATAGTTCACAGCAGTTTACTTTATTGTACATCACATAACTCTGTAAATCACAGAGAGTTGTAGAGCAGCAGTTGGAGGACATCAGAGGAAAAGCAGGAAACATTCTCCATAAAATATGATTCAGTTTCACCAAAAAAAGTTAAATAGTTGGTGCTGTGTCACTTAGTGCTATAGTGGGTTACAGAGTGGGAATGACAATGATTACTGGACAATGTAGTTTAAAAACATTTAATGAAGAAAGTAATGGAAGAAAGGTTGCTTTAAGTAATTATCCTGTAAATATCAGGAATACCTCCTCTGCTTGTCTATTTGGAACAATTTTAATATTAAATGACTTTAGGTCATTCTTTAATCTCTGTTCAGAAATGTAAATTATACGCCTTTAGCTTTGTATGCTTTTAAATGTGACAGTTTTCTTTTATAGAATATTGGAAACTAACACACTGTAAGTGTCAGTACCGAAATATCTGATAGCTGGTAACTGATGGCATCAATGTTTCTCATTCACTCAGACGTGCCACCAACAGACTCAAGTGCTTTTCCGGGAGTTTGCCCTGAAGACCCAGATCCATTGGGCGAAGACCGGAACACCTTCTGGCGACCATTTAAGGGTCACTGTTACATATTTTTCAATGCAGCAAAAAGTTGGTCACTCGCAGCTACTAGCTGTCAAGGACATGGTAAGTACTTTCTGTGGATCTAAGATATTTCTAGATACTAAAATGTATGTAGCTTTTCCTGAGGACTTTTTGTTTTATTAAGGTGCAACACTAGTCAGCATTGAAGACCCCACTGAGCAAGAATTCCTTGAAAATGCATTAACAATGTTTAAAGACGGACATCCCTCTTTCTGGATCGGCCTGTATAAAACTCACAAAGGTACAGTCACTTCTGCTCTTTGATGAAAACAAATATTTTAAAATGTTATATATTTTTTATTATTCCTCTTCATCAATAATCTTTATTTTTCCACAAAGTGTGGCATTAGGAGAACTATTAAGTCACAGTATCTTGTTTTCTGCAAACGAGCATTTAATGAAAGGAAATACTGAACAAATCTATTTGTCCGCAGGGGAGTGGTTGTGGTTGGACAAAACAGTCATGGACTACACTAAATGGGGTCAAGATGAACCGAATGACCACACCCATGGAGTGATTAGTACTTCAGATGGGACTTGGAAGACAGAACGATGGTCTTGGTATTCTAGACCCTACATCTGCAAAGCAGCAAAAGGTAAATACATTTTATCTGGACTCTCTTTGAATCATAATACTGTTCTTTATAATGCTGAGTTCACAATAATTTTGTTCTTCGACATAATTGTCTTAGATTCAAAGAGTCATACATTCTTGCTGTGACTTTGCAAACTACAAACTGCAGTACCACCTAAAGGTCACAGTCGTTCAATGTTGTGGTTCTTGCTTGATTGAATTTGATGGTTACAGGTTCACTGGAATCAAATTAAACATATTTTTTCTTTCACTGAGTTATGTTTACAGTTGTGCTCTTAACAGTGCAGGCTAATGTCTGATTTTGGTTGTACAGTTGTCACATTTCACTTTTTTCTCTTTAGTAATGCCGACCTCGATATCACTACCATCACAACAGGGTAAGTTACCTCCTTATCTTCTTTGCTTCCCTCAAAATCTCAACAGATATTTTGTCTGATCATCATTTAATTTTTCAATCTGTGCAGAACCTGAACTTCAACGTCTTCGTGGCCACATCATTTTGGCAGTTGTGCTGATCATTACTGGGCTTGCGATGGGAACGGTCATTGCCCTCTTCATCTTCAAGAAAAACAGTCATCGCTTACCCATCCTTGAAAGGTTAACCAACTTTGAGAACCCACTCTTCAGATATTCACAGTCCCAACCTGATGTAGCTGACACCAGTAATCTGGTAGAGAATGCAGAAGAAGAGAACCCTGAGCCTCTTATCATAACCATATGACCTCCCATTTACCTTATTTACTATTATTACCATTATTACTACTGTGGCATGGTACTGCATTGTGCAAGAGTTATGATGTCTAATTAACATTGAAGAAAGCAATACGTCCTGTGGCTTCTTGGCCTCTCCAGACTCCTAATTGATCTAAATTTTTCTTGTATTTTTATGCAGTTTTATGTGTGCAAAACAATAAATATGCAAACCTGACTCAAAATAAACAACAGTGGCCATGTTCATTGTGAACTTGTAAACCATAATTACATGTTTTGTTAAATCCACAACTGTGTTTTAAACTAAATGCTAACATTAGCATGCTGACATGCTCACAATTACATCATTAACATGCTGATTAGGGTTGTCAAAAGTATAAATACTTCATCAGTGTTGTTGGACTGAGGCTTTGGGGATCGTGAATTGCCGTCCCTAGAATCTCACCTGTGCCATGGCTAAAAACACGGTAATACAACAGTAGACACTGTAGTCAGTGGCAATTTTCCTCTGGCTCGGGCGGGCCACAATAAAATGTCAGAAAATCTCTTTCTAAGAGGTAAAATTATTAGACCAGAATTTTTTTTTTTTGCACAGCCCGACCTCGGCTAGTTGTTTTAGCCCTGCACCAGCACTGGAGAAAAATGGAGCTGGCCTAGTGGCGCAGATAGCGTCAGGGGAGGTGAATTCTGGAGAATGGCAGACTTATACTTACAGTACAGCCTACTTCATATGAGGTAACTATTAACTTAACTGCTAGGTAATCAGCTGCCTTCTTCAGACTTTAGATAATGGTTAATAATACTATAATTATGTAAGACATGCAAGAGATGTATTTGGAGGAAATGTTTTTTTATTTTTGTCCAAAATGTGCTGAAACACACAAAATGATTTACCAAGGAATACCAAACCAAAACCAAAATCAAGTAAACTACTTTGTCTACGAAGATATTTGTATTAGAACATCTCACCTATGGTATGTACTTTTTGATGATTACTCATCACTAGTGTTTACAGCTCACTTCTCACATTCACAGAAGACACTTCCTCTTTGAACATAACAGTCTTTTTTTCCCCATCAATTTGGGCAAATTGACAAATCATATTGTCTTTGAATTGATACTAATGATCCCTGAGTAAAATGCATCACAGAACAGAAAGGTTTACAATTGATGTGTGTACTTAAGTTAGCATTTGAACATCAAAACACTTCTTTAATAGCACACTTTGTTCTCTGTTACAATCCACAAATGCAAGCTTACTTCCTCTGCTGCTTCTGTAAGCCAAGGGTTAAGGGTGTGGACCATTGTGGAGAGATTTGCAACATTTTTACCCGTCCAGGAAGTGTTACAATCTTCTACCACACAGAAAATGTAGGCATGATCTTTGGCGGACTGAGTGGATGTATACAAAGTGCATGACTTAAAGGGCCTGTGTGTAAGATTTAGGGTGCCTATTTACAGAATATGGCAGAAATGTAATCTCATAACATCTTAATTTTAGTTTGATTATGTTTTTGTTATCTTAGGCTGCATTGAGACCTAATCAGGCACAGCGCCTGATTAGGCGCACCTAGCATATTCTTTTCCCCCCATTCATTTGTTTGGTAGTGTCTTTGGGCTGCGGCGGTGTAGGCGGGGAAGTTGAGCTGGAAACACGTGCACCACGCTGCAGCCGCCATCAGGCGATCAGGCCAGTCACACGCCTCCAAAGTCAGCCTGAAATGTCTCTGAAGCTGAGGCTATCCAGGTGGAGCTCATGGACTAAACCATGATACTCTACCGGTTGTGTTCTGGCTTTGTTTATTTATTTAATGACCTACCTTCTCTGTCTACATCTGGCAACAAACAAGTTTCCTCTGGTTTATGCGTGATGGTTTGAGAGTAAGAGAGACAGAGTGAGCACTGGTTGAAAGACATACAGTGAATGAGCGTGACAGAGCGCCAGTATCATGAAGACGGTTCATCTGCGAAAAAGGACATTTTCTGATTGTTTCATAGTGGTTGCATTCAGCACAAACAGACACACCAGCACTAGCACCCCCATACACCGCTACACAACCAGCGATTCACCAGAGCTTGTAAATACTTTTTTTTTTTTTTTTTACTATCTCTAGACTATTAACTGATAATAATTCTACAGTATAACCAAAAAAATAATCAAACAAGACATACCATGAAACACCCGGAACAGTAACTGATGTTGAGAAATGATTTCACCACAAAAAGAGCGTTTGGGACTTTCTGCCAATTAGTTCTTGAGATTAATTCTTGTATGTTCAGCATTCACTGACAGAGACATACAGAGTCAGCATTATGATAGCTTCCTTGTTGTGAATATTGCACAATACTTTCTCAAGTGAAGTTGAAATTGAAGAACAATTTCCTAACGGTCAACCACAGTATTTTCCAGAATCGGGGTGAATCATACTCGGCTGCTTCAACCACGGTTTGAATCACATGTGCTTCTCAATCTCAGCTTATGATAGCAAAACGGAAACAGTCACTTTTATGGTGAAATAAATTCAGGATTGTAGATTAGTATGTAATAGTATGTGGAAAAATAATGACTAACAATAATGAATAAATAAAGAGAAAATGAAGGAAACTATCAAAATGAAGTGTTTGGTATCTGCGTAGACTGACTGTCCTTTAAAAGGTCACTTACTGGAGCATGATACTAGCACTTCCTGTTTCCCACATTGTCTGTATATTATGCAACGGCATACATCCACATAGTAATATGCGTGTTTTTTTTCTGAGAAATTCTACAAAACATCCAAGAGTGCAAATATCAGCATTTGGGGTCGGGTATAAAGAAATTCAGACATACAAACAAACAAACAAACAAAAAAAAACTTGTGATTTATTCATTTGCTCCTCCTTGTTCGTCAGAAGTACAATGTCCAAGAAAAAAAAAAGTCTGAGACGACGAAAAAAAAAAAAAAAGTCCTGACGACACGACGAGACAGGATGTGTCCGTACTGTTAAGATTGGCTTCCAAAAATCATCCACACAACTCTTAAATCCTCTGTCAGAAATGCATGGATAACGTCTTCTGCTGTAAGACATCTCACAATGATGAAGACAATTTGTGCAGCCTTTGTGCTCCTGATCCAAACATTACTATGTTTGGCTTCTGACGGTACAGAATTCAAATATTTCATTTTGAGGTCTTTGTGTGTGTGCATTTTACTCTGTATTTGAGACTGTCGTGTCCTTTGCTTTTTATCGAAATTTTGCAGAAATGGGATGATTCCATCTTTGTTTAGTTATGATTTGAGTCTGTTTTAATGTCCAAATAACATTAAATCTTATTCAACATTACTAAACAACAGTTGCTGGAGGAGTTTTCTAAATCATTTTGCAATAAGTAGTCAAAAGTGTTTAACTCTTTCTTTACAGATTCACCATTTCAACTAACAAACAAGGCCACTGGTGTTTGTCTGGTTAGAACAAGTACCAACGATTGCAGTGACATACGCTGGACAACTGGTGATCGACTCATGGATCCACAAAGGAAAAAGTGCCTGGGAGTCCAAGGGAAAAGTGTGGGCAGTGAAATAAGCTTCTACGATTGCGATGAAAATAGTGAACTCCAAAAGTGGGAATGCAAGAATGAGACCGTGCTCGCCCTCAAAGGCCAAGAGCTTTACATTGAGCTCAAGGCAGATAACACAGCTGCTCTCTCCAGAACAACAGGACCCAATAGCCACTTCATTATTTCAGGGATGTCCAATGGCGCTTGCACAAGAACATACAGAGGTATGGTACTGGATGGACTGTCCAAATTAAATTATAACCAGCAAGTACAAAACAAAAAGGAGTCATGTTAAAAAATATTTTTACATGTTAGCTCCAACAGAAGGTCAAAATGCTACTCAGACATTGCAGTTTACATAATATATGTCACATGTTTGATAAATCTTAATTTTTACTGTGATAAAGATAAAACATTATCTTAAAAAACTTTCATAGGAGTCCAGCTTAAAGTGAAGTAGTTTTTCTTATGTCATTATAGGTAAATCACAGCAGGCAGAAAATCTTCTAAAAACGTATCTTTGTTTTTATCGTCTCTTAGAATTTTATGCCATTGGTGGAAATGCAGCTGGGATGCTGTGCATGTTTCCCTTCAAGTACAATGACCAGTGGTACTCAGATTGCATTTCAGCCGGCCCCACACAACCACAACTTCGGTGTGCGGTTGAAACAAAATTTCAAAGCCAGCGCTGGGGATACTGTCCAGTTACTTGTGAGTACTCTCTATGTGTGAAAACTTTTTGTCATAATGCAGTAAAAAAAAAGAGGCCATATTTATAAAGTTAAATGATACCTATCTTTATCAATAGCTATCATTATTTTTCAAGTTGCTAAACCAAGCTAAATCTACCCTTCTAATTTCAAAAACCTTTTATAAATTCTGTTGTTTAGCCTGGGGATTTGAAGTGTCATGAATAGAGGATCCTGATATTGCAATAAAATAAATCTTAAGTAAATAAGTTACTTCCTTATGAACGAAAACAAAGAGAGGGAGTTACGCAGGTTTATGCCTGGCTGATTGTTCGTCTGAACACATGCTGCTGCTCTTCCCCACCCACTGAACACAGTGTCGGACTAGAGCGCACATTCACTGAGGCATATTGGTGAAGGTTAAGGTCTGTCCTAAAAGGGGCTAGATTTGTTACTAGTCTGCTAATGGGGGTCTTAAAAGTCACCATATCTAAGGAGAAAGTCACTAAGTTGACAACACAGTTAGAAGCTATAATTTAATTTAGGGCTGAACATTAGTTTATGGTTGATTCAATGTTTCCCATGTTTGTTTTTTTTTGTTTTTTTTTTACTTTGTGTAAACAACAAATGTTTTTCTTCTACACATTCATAGCCAAAGATGGCTGGAATAAACACCCAACAACAGGAGCGTATTACCAGCTCAACACACAGGCAGTTATGACTTGGTCCCAGGCTGAAACCAGCTGCAAACAGCAGGGTGCCTCCCTGCTTAGTATCACCGATCCTCACGAGCAGGCTTATATCATAGGTAAGATGACACTGACTCTACACTTTATGTAATGTAACTAATCATTTATTCCCTACAATCAAGTTTTTTTGTCCTTACTGGATTTTAATTATGATAGCATGATCTACTAAAAATATTATTTTTATACATTCATAAATGCATTTCTTGCATTGATTAATCTGAATCTTTGCATAGATACTAATGTGTTATCAAATAATTGGGAGCTTTGAGTCTTACCAACAACAAGTGACAAAGGAGAACATGCATTATTCTGTTTCCCATGCCCCCTAACAGCAATACTCGGGGTAAATGGCAATAAGCTTTGGACTGGGCTGGTTCTGGATCCAGAACATGGATGGAAATGGACAGATGGGAGGCCCTACCGCTACTTGAAATGGGACTCAGGTAAATTTTTCCTCCACTTATTCGACAATATTTTGTATTTTTATTATGAAATGTTAAAATTGTAAAATATGAAAATATTTCAGTAACTGCAGGCTCTAGCAGAGAGAAGCTGACTAGTAAACCTTGATTTAAACAAAAGAGAAGAGAGTGTGGTGAAAACACATGACTCCAAATCCATTTTTTTTAATGCAGCCAGCAGATAGAGGAAGTTGAAACTTTTTCTCCCTTATGCTCAAAGTAACCCGGAAATTATGGAGCAACCTGCCTCATAAAGTTGGCCAGCACACATTTTTCTTTTCTTTTTTTTTTTTGTAATTCATTTTTGTCAAACATTTTACAAACCACTTTAGAATGCTCTTTGCAGCACTTTTTATATTGTACTATATGTATTCACTCATTCAAAGATAATATGTACATGTTTTAGGTTATCCACAGGATACTCCAGGACATAACTGTGCCATTCTTGATCCTGCTGTACAATACTCCTGGCAAAGTTCACCTTGCAGCAAGAAGCTTGGGTACATCTGCTACAGTAAAGCAGCTGAGGAAGTGCCTACACAAGGTAAAGAGAAAGATCTCTTCTATTCTACTCTGCACATCAACATTGTGTATCTGCCACTCAGTCCTTGTGTCTTTCATAATCAGCTCCTGAGGCAGGATTTTGTGCAAAACCTTGGATTCCTTACAACGGCCACTGTTTCCACCTCAATCGGACTAAGAAAACATGGACTGATTCTCAGAGAGACTGTCGTGATGAAGGAGGAGACCTTGTCAGCATCCGTAATTTGGAGGACCAAAGCTTTATCATCTCTCAACTTGGATACGGTACGTGAAACAATAAAAAACAAACACAGGTTTAACTTATGCCCTGTTTACACATTTGCATCACTGCAGTTACTAAAGGATGCTCTAAACACGTCAGCTAAATGACTAAATGTACAATAGTCTCACCCAAAAAATGAGTGAATGAACAGAAGGTGGTCTATAAATCAGACAAGGTGGCCTGTCTCTGGGTTTTAATTGTTTAACCATGTGGATGAAACATTGTTTTGCTTTACATCAAAGCAATGTACAAAGAGTCCAGTTTTAATTGCTGATGTTGCACATTCCCCATCATCACCTTCACCAAGCACAATTCAACTAGAACCAAATATGTCAAACATGTTAAGCAGTTGCATTGATTAAGCAGTTGCAGGCTTTGCTGTTTAAAGGACAAAAAAATTCAACGTCAACATTAAACCATAGTTAAATCAACAACACCAAGGTTCCACAGGTATTGCAAGAGACTGCAGTGGTGAAGGGAGCTGCAGCAGTCAAAAGCCTTAGCATGCAGAGTAAGAGTAAAAGCAAAGTTATAATATGTCAGGTTGTAATGGCTGCATTGTGCACCTTCATAAATATGATTGGACACTTCTAGCCAGCTGGTGATTCAGTTATTGGCAAATTTCTATCCATGTCTACAGAATCCAATGATGAGCTTTGGATTGGGCTGAATGACAGGAAGACCGAGGGGCTGTTTGACTGGATCGATCACTCTACTGTCAGTTTCACTAGCTGGGAATTTGGGAGACCTCTTGTGCACACCGATGTAAACGACTGCATTTTCATCAAGGGAGAGGTAAGGAGCACCATGTGGGTAATATGTGCACAAAACATACATACATGGCATTGATGAATGCTCTTTAACCAGATTTTTCACAAAATACTGATTTTGTACATGTGCTAAACTGAATATATTCATTGTTGTGTGTGTTTGACATTTGTTTTTACAAAAAATTGACTCCAGTACATCCAGTCTCCACATAAATAAATATTTGATGGTACTTTCTTGCAGAATGGGAACTGGGCTGACGGTTCATGTGGGGAGAAACGCGGCTTCATTTGCATGAAGATGAGTCGTTCAAGACCCACTGGAGATGAAGTGGTGCAGAATGTAGGCTGCAAAGCTGTACGTGAAGTTTACTTATTTTCATTTAAAACTTTGGTTATGCTCAGATATTTTTTACACAATTAATTCTGTGAATCATTGTTTCAGAGGCTTTACTTTGTAATACTTTGCCAAAATGTATATATTAATAATAGGAGGTCATTGTTCATTTTTTGGTTTGACAACAATCCAGGGCTGGAGAAGACACGGCTCGTACTGCTACTTCACTGGAGAACAAACTAAAACTTTCGATGAAGCTAAAGATGGCTGCAAGAGTTTAGAGTCTTACTTAGTTGATGTTACAAATGGGTAAGAAAAAATATTTTGTAACTAACCCATGTTCTGAGCAATACTACATTTCAAGTTCAAATGCATTGGGGTTACTGTACATTCACTGATATAAGAAAAATTTCTTTAAAAAATATTCCAGGGTGGATAATGCGTTCCTTATCAGCTTGGTGGGGTTGAGACCTGAGAAATACTTCTGGCTTGGCCTCTCAAACCAGAAAAACATTGATCAATTTGTGTGGACCAACACAGACACAGTGAGATTTACTCACTGGAACGCTGAAATGCCAGGTATGGAGAAATACTTTTTTTTCTCTACAAGATGTGTCCAAAAGTGGTTTCACAATCAACAATTTACTATTTCTTCTTCTGCAATACAAGGTAACCAACAGGGATGTGTTGCTATGAAAACTGGGATTTTTGCTGGCCTCTGGGATGTGCTACCCTGCACCAATAGGCAGAAGTACATCTGCAAACACTTGGCAGAGGGGGCAGCGGTAACCCCTGCACCACCAACTCTTATTCCTCCTAAATGCCCAGACGGCTGGACTAACATTGGACCAAGAAATTACTGCTTCAAGGTATAGCTACATGAAGAAAAAAACAAAACAAAACTTAATACACCTTATAAACACTCAACATCAGTTAACATGGTTGCTGAAACAATTGCTCCTTAATCTACATCTACAAATGTTGGACATGGGAATGGGGACTTGTGACTGGATTGCTCCTCTGTGTTTGCTTCATGAGTCTTGTAACCCGATAGCTGATTTACCACCCAGATTTAGTTTTAGCGTAATCGGTAATAATCAAATGCAACTATTCAAAATCGAAAAATATCTTATAATCAATAGTTGAGATCTGTAGTACAAGTATGACATCTACACTGGACATTTCAAGCACCATGGTTCAGATACATAGAAACGTGTATATGTGCATGCCAATACTTACAACTATTCCAATATGTACACATACAAAGAGTGCAAGAGCTTGTTGTGAGGTGACTATACTAAACCATGCTGGATATCTCTGTCTCATTGTGTTTAAGATCTATAGATTCTCTTCGTCATCGTCATTGTCATCTACAAAAAAGAGGACCTGGTATGAAGCCAGAGATTTCTGCAGGGCCATCGGAGGAGACCTGCTCAGTATCCACAATGAAGCTGAGCTACAAGCGCTCCCGCAACGGTGAGTATGAGCTGACAAAGTAGACTTGTCTAACTTGGACAATGCTTCTACCAATAATTATTTAGTTAGGCATTAACATTTTACAAACAGACTTTATACGTGAATTATTAAGAAGTTTGTCCACTTTAGTTATGATTCAGCCTGGATTGGACTCAGTGCCCCCGACCCACTCACCGGCTATACATGGAGTGATGGATCCCCAGTGAGTTAACTATTTGATTTTCCACTTTAGTGTAGGAGACACAAACATACAATAACATTATAAATTACTGAGGGTTTTTATTCGCATTTGTCTACAGCTGCAGTTCAAACACTGGGAGGAAGGAGAGCCAAACAATAAAAACAATGTAGAATCTTGTACTGAAATGAAAATTCATAAAAAGGATAGGGGTGGGTCCTGGAATGATGTGCACTGTGAGACGTACCTTGGATGGATATGCCAGATCCGTGCAGGTAAGATAAAGAACTGAAACCATTGCTTCTCTCTTGGTTTATTAGTGAGTTAACTTTCCAACAGTGTCGTCCTCAAATTTAGTGTATACCTTCTATTCTTATAGGATTAATTCCAGAGCCAACTCCAGCCGATGTCACTCCTGGTAAGTGGGTATGGTTTAAATTTGTCTGTAACAAATTGAATGAGAAGCCAAACAGTTGTTGAGACATTTCACTCAAAGTCACAACTGTAAACCTCAAGGTGGCACTAGTGGATAGGTCAGAAGATTACCAAAGTCTTCAGTAAATCTTCAGTAAATCATGGACGTTGGTGTGGATTTATGTACCAATCATTGAGTAGAAACTGAGATATTTCACAGGAAAAGTAAAAACTTTGACCCGGTGGTGGTGCTTGAGAACTAGTCAGAGGATCCCCAAGTAGGATTAAAAAAATTGACAGAAACCCATCCAATAGTTGTTAGGGTTAATATTTCTGTCAAGACCAACATGGTGGATCAGCCAACTGACTAACATTGCCATCCATAGAGACATGCAACTATCATGGCTAGAAGGCAACTGAAAATCTCAACCTACACGTGCTGTAATATATATTACATATTTCTAACATGTTTTCAGACTACAATACAACTTCAGATGGTTGGCTAGAATGGAACGGGAATCAGTATTATTTTAACAGACGGTCAATGGCCATGGAAGAAGCTCGTCACTACTGCCAACAGAAGCATAGTGACTTGGTATCTATCACCACTGAAGCTGAAGCTGTCTTTGTATGGAAACAGGTGAGCAATGACTTTTACAGTGACATTTCAATAGCCATGGCAATTAAGCTTAGAACATACTGCAATACAAGTACTGATGGTTTTTACCTTGTCTCTAGATAACCAAATCTTATGGGAGTTTCTGGATAGGCCTGACTGTTGATTTTGATAAAACATATGGGTGAGTATGAATGAAATAATACACTACACTACAATACAAGAATACAAAGAAGTAAAAATCAAAATTATGTGACATGACCAGTTAAATAATGTGTTGTGCTGTATGCAGTTTGGTTGTTTTGGCATCAGTTATATAGAAATCACATCACAATTTGTACTTTTGCTACATGTCAAATCAATATATTCATCACACACAAACACTGTAATGTTATTAGAATTATCTCTAAATAATAGTCATGGCCAACCAAACAAAGTCCACAATATTCACTCTCCTTTAAGCTCTGTTTTGGTCTCCATCAGCCATCATCAAATATTCATCTCTTTAGCTTGCTAGGTGCTCTACTATGTTCACTAACTAGTTTCTAAATTTGTGTGTCTTTCAAAAAATACAGGCCAGGTGATTGGATAAAACATCTGTCTCTCATGGGCAAACTTCAGCCAATTAGATCAATGACCTATAAAACATAGTCAAACTCTTATCCAAGTCAGTTGGGAGAAGAGAGGAAACATCTTTTCCATCAAAAAAAGCCTAGCATTAAACCATATCTCATGCTGTTGCTGTCAGGATTGCCTCATAGGACACTAATTGGTCCATAACTACTGTAACAAGCAGGGCCGGTCTTAGCTATGGGCAATGTGGGCGGCCGCCCAGGGCACAGTCTCCGTGGGGGGCGCCCGAGCGGCCGAAAAAGAAAAAAAACTCGCGAATTTTCGATACCGCTCATTAAGTTAGGATTCGCCCAGGGTGCAAATGTGGCCAGGACCGGCGCTGGTAACAAGCATAGCTTGATGCCTGGCAAGACGGATTCTTGTGATCTCAGAGTTCAGCTGCCTTACAAGCAACCTTAACCTGGACCCTGTTTTTACATGTGTTTGTGTCTGTTACAAGAATTAATGTTAGTTCAGTTCTTCGTGTAAAGTAAATTTACATCACCAGCAGCAGGACTGTTGCTTGTTACTGCACTTCTAAAAAAAAAAAAATGTAGTCCCCATTAGTCACTTTGACACAAAAACATGGGAAAATGGGATCCAGATTGAAAAATACCAAAGTTACCCTTTAACTATAAAGTTACATTATTTCTTTAATTATTTAATCAGTTTTGCTGCCTGGATTCAAGAGCAGAGTTTAATTTTGTCGAGCAATTTTGCAACAGAACTATTTAAAACGTTAAAAAACAAAATGGAAACGAAAGTGAGAGTGTGCCAAAAATGTGTATGAAACTAATTTCATTGTGTTCCAAAAAGGTGGATGGATGGTTCTCCAGTGGCGTTTCAGAGGTGGGATGAAAACCAACCTGATTTTCAGAACAATGATGAGAACTGTGTTGCCATGACTACCTCGATGGGTGAGTCACATAAAATTGGCTAATCTTCACTGGCACACGTTCATATAATGACTTTCACAAAGAAACTGATATTAGCCTTTAAATTTAAAAATGTATATTGTTCATGCTGAACTATTTATTTCATATTTTGGTTCACAGGGTTCTGGCATGATTATACCTGTGGCATGGAGTTCAAGTCAATTTGTAAACGCAGTGAGTCGCCACCTGTCAATACCACTGTAGCACCAACAGTTCCCCCAAAAGGTGGCTGTCGACAAGGCTGGAAAAAAATTGACACAAAGGTCAGACCTTGATTTTTGTTCAGTTGATGTTTGGCAGGATGGGAATATACGTAACTGATGTTGCACAAACTAGTGATCTATTTGTGGATGAAATTATAAGCTACTGCTCTTTTTGAGATATCACACACACTGTTGATTTTTCACCTATAGTGTTACAAAGTCATAACTGACCAGAAGGAGAAATGGGACGATGCAAGGACAAAATGCAAATCAATGGGAGGAAATCTTGCAACAGTTCTCTCACAACAAGTGCAAGGTTTGTTTTATGATGATTTCCACAGAATATTATATTCCACAAAAATGCTAAATTTATAAATTTGACATGTCTCCTGGTTGTCAAAATACTTATTTATTTTATACTTATTATAATTATTATATTTTATACTTATATATTTTATACTTACTTATTAATAGACAATGGGCCATATTATTTAAAGATTATAGCTGTTTGCATTACCAATGATTTTGGCTGGGTTTAACAATATTTCTCTTCATCCAAAATGTTTGTCTGCAAGCATAACATGTAAGTTTGCTGATATACACTCACCAGCCACTTAATTAGGTACATGTACAATCTAATTTCCAGTTTTTGTTGATACTGTCAGAAAAGTAATAGTTTTACTTTATGTTTATTATTGAGGTTGTATTGGATGAGGTGTTATACTGGAGTGCATTATATTGAAATGTGTTTCTAATAGTATAGCCCTCTCATATATGTAACCTGGTTGGCAAAATACTTAGAAACACATTTCAATACAATGCATAACTGCAAACTACAACCTTGAGTAGTTCAGATGATTGTACAAGTGTACCTAATGAAGTGAAACATAAGGCATTCAGGGTCGACCCAAAACGACCAAAAGCTTTCTACAATAACTGTTTAGAAATTCATGTTAAATGTAATTATTATCTTTAAAGGAATGAACAATCTCTTAGCTGAGTATAATGTGGAAACTTTTGTTCCCAATGTAGAAAGTTTTTAAACACTCATGTGAGACTTCATAAAACCACAGTTATTAAAAGCTGACTGATGATCACGCCGTGCATAGACTCACATTACCTTCTGTGTTCTGGTTAATGTTGCACATACCGCTAAGACTACAACTAATATATCAGTGTATGTTGTGCTTTACGCAAGTAGATCTAGTCAGAAAGACAACAAGCTGCTCTCTCCATGGTCATAAAAAATATCTAAACTTTAAATCGTTGTGCTACATTTTCAGTGTTTTTAACAGCTACAATGGTTGAGGCACCTACCATAGACCTGTGGATTGGTTTGCATAATTCAAAAGGTGGTTCGTTTTACTGGACTGTAGGGAAACCAGTACGATACACCAACTGGGGCACTGTAGTAAGTGGACATATTTTGTGAAACACGAGTTATGTGCTACATTACTATAGAGAACAATATCTTGTTTTCTTTAACTGTTTTTCATGAAAATGTGACTCTATAATTGCAGAACCGCCATGAAAGCTTCAGACCCTATCACCACCATCATCGTTTTGCGATGCACTACCACGACCACTATATGTTTGATGACTTTGAGGTAAAAAAAAAAGAAAAAATGTGCAATCAATTTGTCTTGCCTTGGAGCCAAGCCACATAATATTTCTATGACAGTTTTGTGTTCAGTATTTTGTTAACATCCATTAACATATACTTATAACATAATTTATATCACATTTTCGGTTTGTGTATTTATAATAATTTCCACCCATCAACAGCCGGATTATGGTCTTGGTCATTACACACTTTCACAGGTAATACTCTTTTGATATACTGCAATGAGAAATACATTTTCACTTGTTGAATTATGCATATTTTTCTAATGAAACTATCTAGCTGAGATAAATCTAGGAACTGTGGAAGAGTAATAGGGAACAATAAGAGTACAAATACAGTATCATTCTCTGTTACTGTACTCTGTTAAAAACTCATCCATTAATTCTTCAATTTCTAATTTAGTTTGTTGATTTAAACATTATTTGTTTGGGTATTCTGGGTCATTATATGAAGATATTTACAGGGCTGTACTGAATGTCATTTGAAGCTTCTATTGAGGTTTTTATAATGAAACTTTGAATGTCAGACATCAAAAAAGATATTTTTTTTAATGTATCATATGTGATCATATTTTGCCAATTAGTCATTTTTCAAGGCAAAGATGCTGTCACTTTTCATTGCTGCCGAAGATTCAAATATTGGTATAATTGTCAAGCGAGCTTTCAGCATTGTTGTGGAGAAATTGCTGAAGTCAAAGGTCAACGGTGAGTTCAGGAAGGAAGAAAGTGTTCAGGAGCCTCTGATGTCTTATGCTGTATTATTTATTGACGCTTGGCCAAGGAGAATTAGAGACACTTTCAAAGTCCATCAGAAGTGCCTGAGTCCGTCTCACATTCTGCCAAACTCATCCTGGTGGATCAACTTTAAACCCCAAGATAACACCACAAATACTACACGCCCAGAATTAGTCAAAGAGACTGTTTTTACCCATGCAGGTGTTATTGTCAGCACATTCTAGTCTGGAGACACAGATATCTGTTTACGCAGATTGGAGCCTCAACGGAAAGGTATCTATTATGTCTGGGAAGGCAGCAATAGGTCTCTGGCCACCACAGTGTTGAGATAGACTGGCACCTACTGTTCCAAATCAAAGCCAAACTACTAATACTGCTGAGGACCTCAAGACCCACACGTGACCCTGTGTAACCTAAGGAAAAAATCCATAACAAGCATGACTGCATCTATCCACAGAAAATGTATGCCTCTTTAACTCATCATTGCTGTGTTTCACCAGAGACAGTGTACTGTGATGACTACCGATTCCAAAGTGGGTATTGGAAAATGGCTAAAAAAGTCCTGCAATGATACCAATGGATATATCTGTCTTCAAGATGTTGGTGAGCTTACCCTCTGGCCTTTCTCTTAAATGTATTTCCTATAACATAAGATGATTTTAATAGACAAGGAGCGGCATAGTTCTGTACATCTTCCAGTGTATTTATATTATACTCAAATTTTTAATTTAACCAGATATTCTATAGTTGATAAAATGTAAAACCATTTGCCAAGCGTCACCCTCTCATGCTTGAAGACTGTGCACCCAACAGTTGTTGTGGAAGCTTTCACCAAAACAGAAGGTGCATGTGGCATGTGCATACTTGAGAGCAAGTGTTAACATAAGACATCAGATAAAATTCAGGACCCACTTTGCAATTGTTGACACCAGGTATATTCCATGTAATTTTGGGGCAAGTCCACCCCAACTGCACTGATTGTAGTAAAGCAACATATGATTCCTTGTGACTGTTCTATACTGTAATCAATATTTTGTAATATCGATACATTTCTGATCTGTAAACAGCCTGCTTAAACAAGGAATGGGGATTATAAGTAATTTCCATATTTGAGTATTTGAGTACTGAATTGAAATGAACAGCCATGCAAAAACTTGGGGGCGCGCTGTACAGACTGTTGAGATTAGTTAACATGAAGACAACTAGCAACAAACTTTAAAGGACACATATTATGCAAGAGTGTCTGACTTTAAGATAAATGGAAAAAAAATATTTTGCTTATTTTCTCGCCCTAAACAGACCCTGCTGTTCCAGACACCCCTGAACCAATAACTACAAACTATGTTCAAATATTTAATGACTCTATCAAGGCTGGTTCTCAACAAATGAACTGGTATGCAGCCAGGAAATACTGTGAGGGTGAGGGTGCAAAATTGGCCAGTATGCGAAATAAGTGGTCACAGATCTACATCGAGATGCTGGCTTTGAAGCTCAACTCCTCTGTGTGGATTGGAATAAACAAAAATCAGGTAAACGGCAAAACATCTTTCAAAAAGCACATAGCAAACTAAACCCAGCTTGAAACATGAACATTTTGTTATTATACCATTGTAAATGTTTAAGTAAAAATGTTAAGCAACAATGAATTGTTCAGGTAAAGTTTTTTTTTTTATCTTAAAATTGGCTGTTGTTGTTTATACAGTAGATTTAAATTGTGGATGGTGTTGGAGGCTAGCTAATTGTGACATTATTATTTACTCTAAAAATCAGAACGATTTCAGATTTTCTTGAAAAAAAAAACAACAACCCTGAATACATTTTTATTAATCTTTGCTTCCAGACAGGTGGATATTACAAATATGTTGATGGCTGGCGTCTTGAGATAACTAATTGGGATTACGGCGAACCACGTTCACAACCATGTGTGCTTGTAAATAAGAATGGGAAATGGTCCACGGCTGACTGCAATCAGAACGCGACCAGCATTTGTATGAAGACTACAGGTAGGGCTTATGTACAGGACATTGTCATATGTGACTCCTCCTAAATGCTATCCTGTTAATGTCAACGTATATCGGCATAATGCTACTATAGTTTGGTTCAGTGTAAAAAAAGCAAAGGAGGTGTATTGGTGGGCATTCTCTATGGTGCTGTTGTGGACTCTCTGTGTAAGAGGGTTTATATAAAGACCAGAGATGAGAGGCATTTATTGGTTATTGTCCTTTAAGTTTTCCACTGAAGTAGTTTACTGACACAGAGGATTTAATGGTCAAGTAATACATCTGCCTCACAGTCATCGGGGAAAGATCAAATGTGATTCCACATTTGATAATTAATCAATTAAATATTAATAGTCCTAAGTGGGTTCTTGCAACAGGTCTAATGACAATATCCCCTTGACACTGACCTCTACTGTACAGACGGGCCCATCCTCACAAGGAAAGTGATGGATAATAGGCTAGAATTCTCTGGGCAGGTGTGGGTCAACTACCATGACTAGGTGGTATGGGCGGTGTCCGAGTTTCTGCCAGGTTTGTAGGCTGGGTAAGCTGTTTTTAGTGGAGTGTCTCCAGAAGCGGTCTACCAGGATCTGGCTGTGTTTGAGACACCATACACTGCTTGGGAAGGGAAGCATCAGTATTACACCACTAATGGCACCTGAGATGCTGGAAATACTTGTTGGGGAACAGGTGCCAGGGGGTACTGGGGATACTTTATACGCTGGTGCCTAGAGAGGAGAAGGTGTTAAGATCGATATGAGCCTTACCTGCTCTCTACTATGTCCTGCCTACTGAGAAGTTTCATGACCATACTTCAACTTTACTCAGTTTCGTCATGTGTTGTGGTTGGGTAAGACCGTCTCTTATTCAATAGTCCAGCCACATGAAAAATGCTCATAGTCTTGGAGATATGAGTGTACATTCCCTGCCTGAATCCCTCTTCATCATGCTAATCTCCCTGATCTATACCCGGTGCCTAAGCAATGTGGCTCAAAGGATCATGCAGAAAGTTTGCTTTATGATAGCAGGGTTATCTAAAGAGCCTCTGCATTGGCACACAAGTTCAAGCATGAAGACCAGAGATGAGAGCTGTTTAAAGTTTACTGTCCTTTCAAAGGTTTCCCCACTTACGTTCTTCACTGTCATGATTTATTGGTTAAATAAGACTCCTAGGACTGGGCAGGAAGGAGAACAGTTACAACTATTAACTGTATTTTGTTTTAGATGTGATGTCACTTTCTTGTTCTACAATATTGTCATTGTTATATCATTGCATTGCATTTGAAGTTATGAATTATGCAGTAATTAGTTGAACCCGGTGACATGTCTCTCTTATCCACAGATGTGGCACCGACAGAGTCAAGCGAATTTCCAGGATTTTGCCCCGAGGACCCAGAAACACCCAGATACACAAGACAAACTTTCACCTGGCTGCCATTTAGGAAGCATTGCTACCTGTTTTTCACAGAAAAGGTTCAGTGGCCAGTTGCATCTACTAACTGTCAGAAACATGGTAAGGATTTTCTATAGATGGTCTAATACATACATCCAAGCTGTGTTTAGCTTTAACTGAATAACTACTGATCTTTGTTTGTCTGTTTGTAAAGGTGCAGCTCTGGTCAGCATTGAAGATCCCTTTGAGGAAGACTTCATTAAAAGCAATATTCAATTATATAAAGACAATGAAAACTCTTTCTGGATTGGCTTGTATAAAACTCACAAAGGTACAGCGTGTTGTCTGCTCTTTCATGGAAAGTAACTTAACTTAGTTGAAGATATACAAAGGATAAACCTGGTAGTGAACATAGTGGAGCATTAAGCAGCTAAAGAGTAGTATATTTCCCTCAGTTTGGTTAAGATTGAAACAGAGCTAAAAAGAGAATGATTAATTTCTAGAAACAAATCTAGAAGTGTTGCTGTATGTTTCACCTAACTTAGTATAGAAAGAAACATTAAATTTCTTTTTGCTAACAGGTTTGTGGCTGTGGTTTGATAAAGCCGTCATGGACTACTCTAACTGGCGTGGAAATGAACCTAGCAGTGGCGATTATGGAATGATTAGTTCTTATGATGGGACATGGAGTTCAGGCAGACGGTGGTATGACAGAGGTTATATCTGCAAAACCAACAAAAGTAAGATCATCATACTTAACAGGACTCTGAATTAAAGTAATTGAAACTCATAAATGTATTCAATACATTTAGAAACCTTTTAAAAACTACTTTTTAAATGTAATTTGTTTTTTCTAGTATTACGAGCAGCACCACCAACTGGTAAGTTGTATGACTTTATACTCTTTATTTGACTTACAATTATAAATTTGTACTACCGGCTCATCATCTATGTGTTGAATCTGTACAGCAGTTCCTCACGTGGATCCTCAAACCCGTGGCCGCGTAGTTCTGCCAGTTGTGTTGGTCATTACTGCGATCATCATCGGGACAGCCATCGCCTTGTTTCTCTTCAAGAAGTCTGGCCGCCGCTTACCTATCCCTGAAAAGTTAACTACCTTCGATAACCCACTCTTCTTCAACAATGAGCGGCACCGGTCTGAAATGGTTGACACCAATAAATTGGTAGCAAATGCAGAAGAGGAGAACCCTGGGCCAGTTGTAACTGTGTGATGTAAATACCAGCAGAATATATCAGGTCATACAATGTATTTTTGGCAGAAGGTTGATGCCATTCTCATTTAGATTACCAATTTAATTTAAGTTTCAATGCGCTTGTCAATAATTAGCCTTAATGAACAAAACAAAATTGAAGCCGTAGGATTTTTTCTTTTACATACAAATATCTTTCTGTAATAATTTGAAAATTGTTGAATTGTACATTTTGTAACATGAATGTTACCATGAATCGTTAACGTTAAAAAGATATAACATGTTCCTACTGGACGATAGTACGAGTTAGGATGGACATCCTTCACGTCAAGTCTCGTGGAAGAGAACAACTGTATAAAAAGATGCTGTAAATAACAATGCATGGACATCTACATTGAATGTTAGGTTTGACTTTTTAACAGTGAAGGCTCAGAGGTTTTATTGAAGTGCTTAGCTTTACTTACTTTAAGTAATGTCTTTAATTTGCTACTGTAGAGTGTTTACACTTTTAGTCGACTTACACAAGAATCCTGTCATTTTATATCTGCTTGTTGTGCTTGCTGCTTATTTTTCAAGGTTTCTCATGAAAAATAAAACAATGAGCAGTGATCAATCTGCTGGAGGTGAGAAAAGTTCACTGAGAAGCACTAAAATAACCGTGAGAAAAAAAGTTAATCTTGAGGCTGCTGGCTATGGCAGTGTTTATGTGTAGTCACAGTTAAAACTTATATAACTTTGCTGCAAAAGGCTTTCTAAACAACCTTCATAGCGTTGTGGTGGAGCAATAAATGTCAAGAAATTATGGACACAAACTTTTCTCATGTCATCACACACTAATGAACACAAAATAACAAAAACATTGCAGTGCTACTTTGCAGCACCAGCTGTTCAACTTTTTAAACCGCCAATCGCTGACTGACCTCCATTTATACTTGTGTAAAAATCAAAAATTCATGAATCAAAACAGAAGTATACCATACAAAATGACTGGATTTCCTCCACAATAAGCCTTTTTTGCAGCAGACGCTAGCTCCTTTCATACGTTTCTACCTTTAAATTAATCTAATAGCAACTGAAAAGCACCATGGTCACTTTTATGACATGATGGTTCATCATACTAACTCACAGCTATAGCCTTTCCCTAAAATACCACATAAAGGCTACAACACAAGGTTAAACATGCACACAGAGAGATTAAATGTGTGTCTTGTAAAAGAGCTGTTCTGATGTTTACTGTGGTCGTATCTGGCCACCTCCATCCTGGCAGTTCTGCCTCTGCCAGCATCTCCAAAATGGGAGCGTGGGTGGAGTGGAGGTGAACCGAATGAAGCCTGGCTGCTCAAACAAGCCAAGCTATTAGTTATGCCAAACTTTAAGCCTTAATACAATTTGAACGGGTGAGTTAAATAGAAATTCACCCCCATGAACTTGGAAAAAGTAGCTATAGAGACCAAATCTCTTTTGAACTAGGCTGCAAATATATTATTTCTCTGTGACTGTAAAATGATGAAGCCTGTGTCAAAGTGCCAAAAGCAGCAATTTGGACCACCGCTTGGTACAAAAAGCCGTTTTGTCTTTGCTGATTTTTTTTGTTTAATCAGAATAGTTACTGTTTCTATTAAAATTGTTTTCTTAACAAGTGAACTGTGATGATGCCAAACGGGTTAGCCTGTAAAATAAATAGTCACAGGTTTATATCAGTTCATATCTCTGTTGCAGATTGGATTGGATTGGCGGTACATGGCAGAAAACTTCTCAAATAGCACATTAAAAAAGATTAACCAGTTTGAAATTATATGAAGGACAAAGGACAGTATAATAGGTGCAGGAGGTGCTGTCATCTTCAAATGAAATGTCACTTAGCACGCTCTTTGTTTTTGCATTTTAATGACATTTCAACAATAGAATGCATATCTGTCAAAATTAACTGCTGTACAAAACAAACATAACCAAAACAAATCATTTTAAAAGGAACAGAGTCAATTCAGTCTCATCAACTCAAAGCAACCATACACAGTGGGTCAAGTTCTACCAAACAGTGCAACAGGCTCTCTGGTTCTCCTTACATATACCCAACAAGGCAATTATGAAGTATGTACAAATGCATAGAGATTGTATTCAAGCAATATATTTTATCACAAGAAGATGCATAGAGTATCCAGCATATAGCACAGGTCATTGTCACCAAACGATTTTTCAGGCTTCCACACAGAGCAAATGCAAGTCAATAAATATGCTTGAACACCGTTTTTAAAAAGTAGGAAGCAAAGTATGACTTCCCTTTAGAATCATGTAGAAAAATAGTTTGAATTTCCTTACCAATGTTTAAAAGAAATCGTTGGCTTTTGAAGGTACACCAATTTAAACACATGGGGGCAGAGTGTGTTGTTTCCCACATATATTTGACCAACAAAACATCCCATTATCGAAGTTTGTAGACAAAAAAAATTAAATTAAATAAATCATAAAATGCATTCACTGTATGGAAGCTGTTGTTTTGATAATTTTATTTTGGCCTATTATCTTAAGATTACAAGTTAAGTACTTTATTACATTGGGATAACAGATGTTTTCTTGTGATAATCAGTTTTGGGCTATAGCCATGATTGATTGATCAATTAACTATTTAGTGTAAAAAAAAAAAAAAGCCTTACAGAAGGCCAAGGTGACATCTTTGGATAACTTCTTTAACAAAACCAAAAGATACCATATTTACAAAGATATAAAACATTTAAAGGAAACAGCAGATCTTACATTTGAGAGAGACCAGATCACAATTATGATTATGATCAATTGTGAATTATTTTTTATGTCAACGGACAAACTGATTAATTGACTAATTGTTTTAACTCACTTGTTTTTTGGAGAGAGGAAAAAAAAAAAGACCCCTTTTCGTTAAAATACAGGCAATTCATTAGCTACACTTAGCTAGGTATTAATTCATCTGAATTACTTATTTTGGAGGATGTAGTGTATGTGATGCTCTCAAACTGGATTTTGTCCACAGCATTTATAAAATAGGTCCCCATAGGTGGTTATTTTATTGCCATTTCTTCCCTAACCTTTCACAGATTTGGTGTGAAGTGCGTACAGCACAAGTGAACGAGACAGTTTCAAATATGTGTCATTGTTTTAAGTGTCTCACAAATATAACCAGCTGTCAAGTTTAATGCAATCTTCACGTAGGTAGGATTTATTGCAGGAATGTTCATTGGATTACATTTGTTTTAATTAGCTTTTTATCACAAGAAAACAAACATTTTATCCTGAGATAACAGCAAACATGACCACCCTTGGCTTCCATACATTTGTGTGACCAATGCAAAATTAACATTTTAGACTGCACGAGCACACCGTTGCATTTGTTTTTTACGGATGTTTGTGCAAAACTACAGACATAGAGCCATGTGAACCAGGTGGAAAATAAGACAGACAAAATAGTTAATACAAAAAACAAAACAAAAAAAAGGAGAAATGTTGTCTACAAAGATGTCCCACTTCTCTGCCCCATCCATTAGTGCATTATAACTTGAGCAGCATAAAACCATGCACAAACCCACAAAAGAAACACAGTCACTAGTGTATATAAGAATCTTTGTGCCATTGTCGTGCATCTCTGTCTCTATCTCTGCCTCGATCCCTATCTCTGTCCCTGTCTCTGTCTCTTTCCCTGTCCTTGTTTCTTTCTCTATCTCTGTCTCTGTCCCTGTCTCTGCCGTGGTAGTGGTGGTAGCTGTGATGATTGTGTGCAGAATAGTGATCCGTGTGGTGTGTCCGTGGTGGAATATGCGCGTGATGCGGGTGATGCCTGTGCTGTCGGTTGCGTTCATTGTGCTCCTGCTCATAGTCTTCCCCGACGTGTGGCTGGCTGTTCCCACGGTGATGTTGGTGGTGGTGGTGGTGATGTTGGTGGTTGCTGTTATGATGGTGGTGATTATGGCCCCGGTGGTTATAGCGAGTCTCCTCCTCCTCGTCCTCCACCACATCTTCCACCTCGTCATCCCTCTCCTCATGCAGGTGCCTGCGTGGAAGCCTTTGGCTATAATCCCTGCTCGACTGTACTTCCAGGCCACCAGATGTTTGGTTGTGCTGGGTGTGGCTGTGGTGCTCCATCCGGCGGTGATGATGGTGATGGTGATGGTGGTGGGTGTGCTGGGGTCTCTTTGGTTCAGTCCTCAGGAGGCGCTCTTCCTCTTCTTTTTGGCCCTCTGCAGCCCTCTGTTCCTGTGCTGGGGCTGAAGGGGGCTCCTGGTCTAGATGGTTCTCCCGGGAAACCTTCCTCTTTGGGGCAGCTGACTTCTTGTTTTTCTGCCCATCCTGGGACAAAATGCAACATAAATGTCAAACATACTCCCAAGCCTGGACCTCTTTACCTAGGCACCTGTGCACAGCTGCTGTTAGGGAGGCAGCTGCTCCTCAAGTGGCTAAACCGACCACATCAGAGACAATTCTACAATTGTTCTACAGCTGCTGCAACTACAATTTACTTTCACTCTTAATTAACTGATCTGAATTTTTTTATGTATAAAAAGTCAAAATTATGATAAATGCAAGTTAATTACCACAAAATATAATGTAAGATTGTTTACTTTCTGAAGAAAATTAGACAAGCTAAAGCAGAATTACAGTATGACAAAAAAATTGTGGAGGCAGGAAACAAATTAGTATGACTGTGAATTCATGAAGAGATCAACATGAGGTGTTGTTTATGCCATAAACTGTAGAAATTGCTAAAGTAATGGCTTGAAAATATCCTAAAACAGCTACATGTGTCTAGTGATCTAAACAGATAATTTCTTGAAAATTTCTAAACAAGACGCAACTATAACGCATCTATATAACTGGAGTGGGATGTTAAAAATTCAGCTACAGCAGAATTTGAAGGGATCTCACTCACCAGAGGTAGACCTATCTCATTTCTTCAACTTTCCAATGGAGTAGGATGAAGAGAAATGAAATGAAAATGTTAATGGTGAATAAAGCAGCACACTGTGAAGTTCCTCTGTCCATAAAACAATCCTGCTGAGCTCATAATTTATTATTAGTGCTGTCAAAATTAACGCGTTAATTTTGTCGACTAATTTTAAAGAATTAACGCGTTAAAAAAATTAACGCAATTAACGCGGCTTTGTTTACTTCCAGTGGCGGCCGCCATTTTGGATGTGGCAAAGTAGATCTTTGTTTCCCAGATATATAAGTGTGTGTGTGAATGGGTGTATAAGAGGCATTAACTTAAAGCCCTCACGGAGACTGCGCCCTGGGTGGTCGCCCACATTGCCCATAGCTAAAACCGGCCCTGCTTGTATTAGTTTACGGGCAGATCTGCCACATCCAATATGGCGGACAGGTTAACGCATCGCAGCAACGGACCAACCTGCTCAATGCGGCGTCTATGTATATATGTCTATGATCTATCCTAACTAAAGGAGAGTCTGTGCATATATGTCTATGATCTATCCTAACTAAAGGAGAGTCTGTGGTGTAAAGATGGATAAGGACGGACTTTTAGGGGGAATATTTCATTTTAAAAAGTTGCCCGACGGCTCGTTGGACAAAAACAAGGCAATTTGCACAGTTTGCAAAGCCGAATTTAAATTCCACAGAAGTAACATGACTAACATATCACCGCAAAGCAAAACACCCAGTCTACACTACAGGAGTGTGGCACTCGTCAGTATATTTCCTCATTCTGGCTTTTTTCTATTAGCACTGTGCATATGTGCACCTTAAGCCAATAAAATGAATGCATTTAAATATACTTTCTCTGTGTTTATTCTACATTAATTTGATCATTTTACATAAATAAATATTCATTATAAGCTTCAGTCTCAGAAAAATGCATTTAATTTATTGATACATTTATTGATAGATTAATCGCGATTAATTACAGAAATTTTTGCGATTAATTAGTTAATTTTTTTTAATCGATTGACAGCCCTATTTATTATGCATCAACAGTTTTTTCTACATTCCGCAGACTCGGAGATACGGATGAGATGAGTGGGATGAGATGAGATGGAAATTATATTATGTCTCAACTTGATTTGTTTGTTTGTGTTTCACCTACTGGTTTTGCTGAGGGACTGGTGGGCAGTGTGTTCTCAGCCAGCTGGGCCACCAGTGCGTTGACAGGCTCCATCTCTGGTGGATGAGTGGCTCTCCAGTAAGACTCCAGGTAATCAGCTATGTGCTCACAGGCGTCGGTTAGCTGGTTTTCATCTAAGATGACATCAAACATTTCCTACAGGGAAATGAGAAAAAAGACAGTGAAAGATCAAGAGTAGTAAACAAACGAAGGACAAGCTAAGACTGTAGTTTAAAATATAAAATGTGACTGTCATTTGGAGGCCTCCTTGCTTCACAGTGTTTTCATGCTGTTTTTCCCATCCCCTTGCATTTCTGTCCATCATCTCACCACCTGTTTCCTCATTTGCCAATCAACCACTACAGTTTAAAAGCCCAGCCCTACATCCAAGACTCGTTCAGTCTCTGCTACGGACAACTCTAGAGCTAGTCTTGTTGTTTCTCCAAGAAAAACCTCCTTGCCATGTCCAGCTCTGTCACGTCTTCACCTTAGAAATCTGCCACGAACCCTAGACACCCACCCCCACACTGGATCTCCTACTCACCTGCACATTCACGCTTTGTGGAATCAATATACTGTGTTTCACTGAGTCGACCGCTTGTGTTTGCATCTTGAGTCCAAAGTCGTTCACCATAACAGTCACACCATTGAGAGTGTGGCAGAAATGTGTGTGGGCCTTTTAAAAATAACACTTTTCTGGTAATCATTTAGGTCTATAATTAGATCTTGCAATGAGATTCAGATAAGATGTGAGGAAATTAGGTCATCTCAGGCACCCATTTGAACAGTGACAGGAGCATTCAGTATATTTGGATTATTTATATTTTATTTATGATTTATTTAAGTCTAAAATACTGGATTATGTATGTATGTATAATTCTGTGCAACACCTGAAATATCTAAACTTATAACATGACCATATATCCATATATTCAAGATGAAATGTAGTTTTACTGAACGTCAACTACCACTGCACCAATTTCAAACAATGGCCACTAGATGGGACTCACCGGTGGACATTGGGCAAGCTTGTCTGCTGCCACCAACTGAACATTAAGATGTTTGGTCTGTGACTTCCCTCTAGTCTTGATAAGTCTTGTCAAAACCTGCACAACAGAAGTGACAGAAAGGAGAAGAAAAAGGAGCAGAGAAAGAAAGATGTTACGAGCGGCTGTTCATTTAGAATACAAACTCACTACATAATATTGAACTTAGGTCAGTTGAAAAGGAGGTGCAGGTCTCTGGTGAAGCTCACCTTTGGTGAGGAGATCTTGACATAGACTAGGATTGGTGCCAGGGAGGTTTTGGACACCTGGAGTGGGTGGTTGATTGTGTCTGCATCTAAAACCACCAGCTGCAGGCTGCGGGCAAGCTCAAAGATGCGCTCCACCTCCCCCTGAATCTGAGCTGTGAAGGCAGAGAATAAAAGCACGACTTTGACAACTCAGAACCAGAAGGTCCATCAAGTGTGCTTACTTCATTTTCATGTTAGCATTAAAAACAAGGTCACAGGTAACTCAGAAGACTTACAGTAGATATTTTCATTCATCACTGGCCTGATTTGACTCTCGCAAATGTATGAGAATTTATTTGAAACACTTACATCATACCACTGTGTGTCATTTTGAACTAATTTGATATTTACATTAACAGAGCTGGTCTGTTATTAAGGCTTTGGTGGCAAATATTGGTGTAGTTGCTGAGTGCTTCATACTCTTCTAGAGCCAGTGTTCAGTTTGTCTGTCAGGGTATCATTAAAACTGGCCACTCCATCTACTGAGGGCTGTGTGATTCAATTAAAAGCTTGAGAACGAAAAGTAAATGGACTTTGCAGAGAGTATGTTTTGTCAAAAATATGTACGTTGGTTAGTTAGTTATTAGTTCAATATAATAAACAAAAACAACATTGTCATATTTGTATTTCCATTGAAGAAAAAAAAGTCAAAAGGACACAAATAATAATAAAAAAAGACTGTAAATGTGACCTATGATGAAACAGTGCTCACTTAATGAGACCACCTAAATAAGTAATTTTCCATTGTAATTAATCCATTAGGAGAACCAGGAGGTATCACAGACATGAGAGGAGTAATTTAAAGTTTGGCCACTAGAGAGAGCAGATTTTTATAGAGGAAGCAGTGGCAGTGGCAGTTTCAGTACTTTAAGAAGTTATACTACTTCTACCACACGACTTAAACATCTGGTATAGCACTAAAACAAATATGCAGAGCAGAGAACATCTGCTTATGCCAGCACCCCTGTTAATTTACACACTGACTAAACAGTGGCTGTTGTTACAGATACGAGGTGATGGAAGGACAGACATGGACATGGACTACCAGTGCTTTCAGTCATACATACCGGCAGCATCTGGGATGAGAGAGCAATGAGAAAGACAAGAGTAGAGAAAACCAAGTAAATCTTATCCCATTTCTGTTCGACACCCATCTATTCTTTATGTGTCTAAGGAGGGATTCATCATCCTAGCCTACTGCACAATGTCACTGGGGCAAAGAAAGCAAACAGCCAGTAAACATGTCACAGTGCAATCTACCTACAACCTGCTTGTGTCACAGATGCCAACATGTTTTTTTGCGATTTGCAGCTTGAAGGATAATTTGATCTAGTCTTTAATCTTGTCGTTGTTTGATCTAAAGATCAATACCACTCATATCTGTAGGCTAAATATGTAGCTAACTGGCTGCAGCTTCAAATTTCGCATACAAACATGAGATGTATTGACGTGCAAGAAAGCAATCAAGTCCCAACGATCTCCCAAAACTACTTCGAAAAACAATTTCTTTAATTATCTACACTTGTCTTCACTATGGTGCACACAGTGCTCTGATACATCATTATCCTGTTGAATAATGGACCATCTATACAAAATCCTGTGAGCGCAAACTGCACAATTTAAACGAGTTAAAGAAAAAGTGACACATTATTTTCAGACCTGGGTTAGACAGTATCAATTGCTTGATTTAACCTAATTAGGGTTTGAAGTGGGTGAGGTTTGCCACAAGGGAAATGCAATGAGTTCCAGAAAGACAAAGACAGTCACAAGAAGTTATTTTAGAAATCAGTGTAGTTTTCTGTTACTGATGCTGTCCCGATGAGGTAAACTCAATCATCTTACTACACAAACAGCTAAAAGAGTTGCCAAAGATAATGAAGCCGTGTACCTAAGTTGGAGCGGGTGTTCGACCGGTCCATTAAGGCCTTTTTGCCCGGGTTGTTGAGGATGGACCGCTTAGCCAGAGAGATGTCTGCTGTGACCCGTGTAATTGTAATTCTGGAGACGACACAGAGAAACAGGAGTTGTTACACAGCTGTGTTTTCTTAGTATGTGTTATTTCCACATAAAAAAAGGTGTGACACTGAAGACTTGAATCAGAACTTACCTGCCTTCAAATCGATGTTTTAAAAAGTCAAATAGTGCTTTTTGCATCATATCTGTAACCTGGAATCACACATGAAACATAGATTTTCAAATTAAATTCTACATAAATACCAACATTTATTAGAAATACTACTCAATCAATATTGGTTCAGTACTAGAGGCCGACTCACCTCTAAACCTTTCAGTGATGGTCCCATTAGAACCACAGGACGCATTGTAGGCACTACATCATACATAGACACCTGCTCCCCCTACAGCCACAAAGAAACACAAGTTTAACTCACAAAATGAATGTTGTGGCTTGTGAATGCATGTTTACACTGAAAGCAACATCAGTATCACTAAAAGTGTATTTCATTTTTGTTGAAAAGCCTCAGTGTAAGTTTATTTCCTTCTGTAGAACAGAACAGCTACATCCATCACTGAATAAATCTTATCTTCTCTAAAACGAACTCTGGATTGTTGTCACATCCCATTGATTGATCAGAGCAATGGCACAACTGTGACTCAACAGTTCTCGTATGAATATTAGACCTACAATTATTAGTTGACTAACCAATTAGTCCATCACCAGGGATTCAATTGACTATTCCGACTATTTTGACCACATTTTTGAAGCCAAATGTTTGTTGGTTCAATATGATTGTAAACTGAATATATTATATATTTCTGGACTTTCAGTCTGATGAGTGCAAGCCATTATCTTTCACTGTGGAGTTATTATATTATTAATGTTTGGTCACTTACCGGTTTCTTTTTCACCTGCTGATTGGCTGAAGGAGGAGAGAGGTATATAACGTTAACCCATCAATCACCAAAAAACAGACAACAATTACACATTTTAGCACAGTGGCTGACCTTGTGATGGAGGAGTATATTTCTTTGAGTTCATGTCTTGAGTTGCTTGAGTCGCTTTGCTGAAATGAGAGAAAAGTCCAGAGTTAGTTCAGATCTGTCCCGCTAAAGATGGAGATTCATCTTCACCCTCTAAATATCAATGCTTTAGTCATGGTGAAGACGGAGCACGTCATCTCTATGCAAGAAAATGATTTGTTCTTACACACTGTATGCCTACTTATATGACACAGCTATATAAAGCTTAGAGGGTAAATCCCTTAACGTGATTCAGCAAACACCAAGTGCCACCAAAGCCAAATTTCCAAGATCCTTGAGATGTTTTTCTTTTGGCTTAGGTGGGTCAAATCAAAATCATTCATCGGCAGTGGATCTTCTTACCTGCCAGGCTGATTAAAGTTAAAATAACCCACTGACTGAACAAAAAAAAACATTGCTATTTTTGAATTTATACCATGCTGAAATAAATAGAAAGCAATGGTTGTTAAAAAAGCTAAAAAATATATATATTTTAAAAAAGAAATAAAAGCAATATAGTTTAAGTATTTAAGTATTTTTAAAACATATTAATTCATAATTTATTTTAATAAATTTAGATTGTTTAAAGGGCCCCTTTGAAAGAACTAGACCGAGTAATGAAAGTAAAGTAACACATTACTTTTTCCAGCCCATCTACATTCCAACCCTCACCTATGATCATGAGCTTTGGGTAAAGACTGAAAGAATGGGAATGCAAATATAAGCAGCTGAAATAAATTTCCTCTCCAGGGTGGCTGGACTCAGACTTTGAGACAGAGTTAGGAGATCGGACATCCAAGGGGAGGCAGGAGTAGACCTGCTGCTCCTTTACGTCAAAGGGAGCCACTTGAGGTGGTTCCAGCATCTGATTAGGATCCTCCTGGGCGCTTTACTTTGGAGCTGTTCCAGGCACGTCTTACTGGTAGGACTGTTCTATGACCCAGAACCCGCTTGAGGGACTATATAGCTCATCAGGCCTGGGAAAGCCTCAGGATCCCACAGGAGGAGCTGGAACACCTTGCTAAACCTGCTGCCACCTCGACCCAACCCCAGATAAACGTAAGTAAATGAATGGATGGATACATACTTTTACAGCTGAGTAATTGCTAATTTAATTACCTTTAAGTGCTTATACAGTTATTACAGTTTTCAAGTATTTTTCCAACCAAGACCAGATTAAAATGGAACCGGCTAACTGTGTGCACGGATAGAAGAGGGTCAGTTGGGGGCTTCAGCTCAGCCACAACCACTTCTACTCATAAAACTCCTGGTGTGACCCTTTCACACTGATAACACCTCTCTGGTCAAAATGCAATCTGACTAATCTGTGGATGTTTTCAAAGAGCATCAACTGAATGCCTAAAATGTCATATAATCCTCTGTATTTCACTTTGCAGTGATGTTTTGTTTGTACATGTGCTGCACCAATAAAGATTATTATTAGGATTACAAGATAAGTCAGCACACTGCAGCTTGGCTTGTCTGCTAGTGTTGTTTTGAAGCTAGTGGAAAAGAACAACATGCTGTACGTACTTGGCTAAGGCCTTGGCAGCTTTCCTCGCCTGGACTTCTCTTCTGATGAGAATGGTTTCCAGATTGACTGGACTGGGGATGAAGCCCACCACACCATCCTCCTTCACCGGCCGTCCGATCCACCACTCATTGTTAAATTTCTGGTTATTTAAAAGAAAGAAAAAAAAGCTTCATTCACTGGCCACATTTATTTAATAACTCTAATCAGAATGTGTGTTACAGCATGTTATCTATTGTGTTGTGTATCCGTCTGTTTAATCCAAATTTTAGAGAGTGCCAAGGCTCAAGTCCGTGTAGCAGCTCCTCCTGTATGTGATTCAGTATATGTGTGTGTGTGTGTGTGTGTGTGTGTGTGTGTGTGTGTGTGTGTGTTTCACACCTCTTTAACATGGAGGAAGTCTCTGGCCTCAAAGGTGACAGCCTGGCCTGGTACGGGAACGTTGTCGTCGTCTGCTGGCGTGTAAGAGAAGTTGCAACGTACTGCGAATGCCACAGGTTTGTACTGAGGACAAAGGACAACAGTCACTACATTTCACCCACGTACACATTTTCACACAAAAATAATCCATATTTCAGTCAATACATATCATAGATTATAATAAATCTACACATTGAAAACAATCTTCCACACAGGAGCAACTAATATTATATAAAAAAGCCAGAGCTAATGTGAAATGAGACTGATAGACACAGTAATTTTTATTTATTTTTTTAAAATACAGAACATTAAACACAATCTGCCCATATGTGGGTGGGATTTTTAACATGATAATAAATGATTTGTGTACAAATCTGTCAATATTTGTTTCTTCTATAATTGTGTTACCAACATAATTACACATTTAGGATATAATTATGGTGTGCATGCCTAGGAGCATGGCAATGTGTGTCTGTGAGTGTGTGGCTTGTTTTATCGCCACTCTTGCATCTTTCTTGCAGCAACCTTTTTCACAGAAGACATTTTGACATGTAGGAAAATCACAAGTTTAACTTGAAGATTACATTCAGCTGCTTCAGTTTTAGCCTCCTGCTTTTGTGCATGCTGCGTCATTGTCACACGGTCATGGCTTACTCTGTGACTTGAATTAAATTGAGCCATAATGTTATTAGTAACACCTGTTTGTTTCCTGCCATGACAATTCAAAATGCCTGCTGTGAAACGACGGGTTGCATCTTCCGTTTTGCCTGCACAGTGGCTACTGTATGCTTCGTTTTGATTAATGCCTGTCGGAGTTGTAATCCTATCAGAGTCAAATGTCAGTGGCATGCAGATCAAGCTGCTAATTACTCCACTTTGGAAAGATGAGGCTGTAGTAAAGGCTGTGGGGTCAGCAGGGGACGGGCCGAGTGTGTTTGCCACCTTAATTACAAAGCACCAGTGGGAGCGCATTAAATCTATGGGGGAGGATTTTAATTCAATATCCAATGGGATGTGCATCAGCAGGCACTGCTTAAAAGGCAAAGAGAGGGGAAGGGTTTGATATCAGCTGTGATAATTTGATAGATTTGTGTTATGACCTTCATGGCCAAAAAAAAAAAAAAAAAAAAACTGCCGTCTGTAGCGGGGACGTTCTGGCAACAGGTTTAATTTAAGAGGTTGTAATGGTAGACTGTAATAGCTTGAACTGGTTTCAAATTGCTTTTAAATTTTAGCAGGATAATGACATACCATAACAGAGCCAGCAATTAAGCAAATAGACGAACATTTCTGTGACTGCCCTTCCATTAGAGACTATCAGGAAATGTGCAAACTTTTAAAAGCTTTAAGCACTTTTGATTAGCTTTGACTTTTATCTTTTAATTTATTTTTTTTTAATCATTATCGTTTTAAACATCACCAACAAGTGGTTGAAGTTTTCATTGGTTTTTAATGTCAGCTGATATTTTCCATCTTGTTTTTTCTTTGTGTTTTCTGAATTTGAAGTGCTTTTTGTTTTTTTTATTCACAAATTAAATTTGGTAAAATTCCTAAACGACTTCCTTAATTGGCTTGTCTTGGCTTGGGTGTTGGCAAAATAGTGAAGATGTTTTCTTTATTGCTATCAAACCATATCTATGACCTCAAGGTTTTAACAAATCCTGCCAGTGCCTGACTGGAAGAGTCTGCACCTTTGGCAAGTGAATTCTGAATGCACTTGGTGTTGAAGTATAAATGAATTCAACTTAAATCACAAAGTGGTTTTTTTTCAATTTCTTGAAGTATGGAAATAAATTCTGTTGACATATTATACTTGCAGTCCATTTCAGAAAACAGCATTTTTTCTTTAGGCTTAAAAAACTTTAGCTTGATTATGTTTATGGAGAAAGCTCAACAAGGCATGTGCTGTATGTATGAGGCCTATAATTATTTAGAAACTGAATACCTGATGCATCTCTCTCTCTGTCTTTGTTCCTGTCATTTCTATACTCGTTCCTAACCAGAAGGGTCAGGACCCCTGAAGGTAAAGGGGTAAGGGAACAACATTTTTCTTCCATATTTCTAAAATCTTGGCTTTTGTTCTTAAGAAATACCTCAAGTATTATCAGGTCACTAAAAACTATGAAAAGTAAAGCAGGCTGAAAATATCACTTTGCGGTTGAACTGCTCAAGACGTGGATGTGAACATGTGGTACCCCAACTGTGACGAGGGATCACGAGTAAGCATGACTTAGCTATGAAGGATCACAAGCCAAAAAGGTTGGAAACCAGTGACTGCATACTAATAAATAAACAAGTAATGTAATCCAAACAAATTAATAAATCTTTATAACCTTGAATTATTTGAATTGAATCAATGTTGTTAGTTTAAATGTTCCAAAGCTGTTAGACTAAGTGATTCCCTCTCTGCACACTGAGTTACAGATCACTGTCTGCAAATATCATGATAGTCGCTCAATCAAAAACATTTATCACATTTAAAAATGGCTGCTTGATTTATAGTTGAATTACACTCTGTTTCTTGCAGTGGACATATTAAATATTATCTCCCTATATTGCTACAAAGCAGCCGGCTGAACTCAATCAGCAATAATCAATATCCTTCTTTATTATCTCTCTCCAGACATTAAAGCCAGAAAGGGTTGAAAAGGAAGAAGACCGCAGTGACTCATTTTAATAGAAGAATATTGCTCGGCTAATCCGATGTCCTGATGTCTGTGTTTCCTGGCTGTGATGTAATCACGTCCTTGTGAGCAGCCTCTCTGAAAAATGAGTCTGCGAGGGCCGTGATGGGTCGGGTCAGCTGACACCATGATGAAACACCGAGCAAGTACCTTGGCCTTCTCCAGCTGCACCTGAGCGTTTCTTTCCTCAACGGCATCCGAGTCCTGACGCTCTCCCTGCAGGAGAGAGAGAGACAGATGTCATTTAGTTTCATCAACTCTCTGCACTGATCTGATCGTTTTATTGACTCATCCACAGTTTTGAAGATGTTAACAATTTTATTTGAATTAAAAGCTAGGGTTGGAATCACTTGTCAGTGTATTGGAAAAACTTGAAAGACTTCTTACAATGAGTTACAGATTAACAATATGAAAACGATAACTCAAAATGTCACTAGGTCAGATATAAACATCTTTGACACAACCAATTTATAGATCAATAAACATGAAAACCAATCTTTCTAAAGCCAGACAAGAAGGAACAGAGTTTCTACAGCAATGATTTCAAAGACTTAAAGTTGGGAGGCTCGCTAGAAACAGAAAAATGGTCAAAATCAATGCAGCAGAGACTGGGATGTTTTGACTTTTATGGGCTCTAAAAACAATAGATCCTACATTTCCTGTAATGCACAAATACAAATAGCATTCTAGGTTAGACCCTCCTGTCCATTTTCCATAACCGCTTAATCCTTATCAGGGTCGTGGATGGGCTGGAGCCAATCCCAGTTGGCACTGGGCAAGAGGCGGGGTACACCCTGGACAAGACGGCAGTTCATCACAGACTGACACACGCAGACAAACAACCATTCACACTCTCATTGACACCTAACGGGGCAATATTGAGTCACCATTTATCCTGCATGTTTTTGGACTGTGGGAGGAAGCCAGAGTAAATGCAGACGCATTGGAGAGCATGCAAACTCCACACAGAAAGGCCCCAGTCGGTGTTTGAACCAGGAACCTCTTTGAGGTTGTATGTAAGTAAATGTCTGCATCTTTCAGACTCCACACTCAAAGCTGTAAAGTAGGCTTCATTTTTGTTTTTTATTATATATAGCACATGGGGCATTTATGTACTTATTTGATAGGACACACAAGGATAGACATGACAGTTGGTAGAGAGAAAGAAGGGGTGACAAGCAACAAAGGGGCAAGGACTCAGTCTTTATGGGCGGCATGCTCTACCGGATGAGCTACCAGCCTTTGTATTTCAAGTATAATATCTGATTGACAAAGGTCTTCCAGAGCCACAGACATTATTCAACTCTTCTTACAGACTGAGTAGTGTTCAACTGCAACTTCAAAAAACATGATTTTGATGGAGGGCTACTTTGAATTCACAAAATAAGTGACTCTCCTCACATAACCAGCGTTTTAGAATTTGATCCACAGATATTAAATTGGTTAGAAAATTCCTACCCAAACAGTTATTTCTATAAATTAGTCTTTGCCACATAGAATCCAATTGTTTTTGGAATGACATTTTATGACTTTACATTTGGTCTTAGGACATTATTATTATTATAGTGCTGCTCTTTTTTTTTTTTTTTTTTTTTACTATGGCTTCTTGTTCATTCATAGATAATAATGCCGCTGCAGGCATTGCTGCTCTCTCTCTCTGTTATGGTCTTTTCAGATCTAATTATCCTCAGGTGGATATAGATTTCCTAAAAATGAATGAATCCCCATAGAATACAGGTGCTGTTTTGGATTGATTCCAATATTTTGGACCTGTAAAGAGCTGACTGAACCCTCGTAGTTAAAATATGAATAAGCATCAATATTTATTTATATCGCTGTATCAATTCAAAGTGACTGAACACTTCACGTTTAAGCTTTTAACCTAATAACATCTCCAAGACATGCCTTCTCACTTACTGTTCCTTTTCCCAGAACCCTCCTGCCTGTAATTGTCAGGAAGTGTTGCAGCAGATGCCTCTTGGGACGTTTAGGTTTATGTGCCACGCGTCCCAGAGATTAGATTGTCCCCTCAAAGACATGGTAATTAATGCCCTCTATGTCATAGCCAGGAGGTGGCACAGCCCTCTGCGTCAATCTGGCACTCAAGATACACACTTGCATCCTAAAGTCACAAATCAGCCATCTCGTTGTCTCTTGTTGCAGACGGTCTGCTCAGTCTGATGCATTTTAAAACAGAGTCCTCGGTGACTTTCAGTGTGTTGAAGTTCATATTCTCAGATCTAATCTCAAACTGCTTTCACACACGGTGATATATTTATTTTGTGTATTGCCATGAAACGTTGGTAAAGGCCACAATATTTTAGAATATATGTCATTTATTTACACTTCAAGTACCTTGCTTTATGCTAAGTAGTACATATGTTGCATTACAATTTGTGAATCTTGTAATCCCATGTTTATATTGATTATCAATGAGATGTCAGTGCGCAGTATATGACCTCATATATGACCAGGTTACTTGCTCTAATACTTAAAGTGATCTTTTCAGTTTTGTATTTTTTCAGTTTAACAAAAGTACTGTTTGGAAACAGAAAGACATCTGACTACACCATTTAATGTCAGGTAGTGCCTCTTCTTTTCCTCGGTTTCTTAAATATTAAGTTTATATAAAACTAATTTGCATTAGCAAATACATTTTTGTAAGAGGCATACACAAACTGAAATGTCCTGTCACTACAGTGAGAACAGTTAAAAGGTGCATGGTTGATGGATATACTGTTGGTCATAGAGAGATAATAGCTCCAGCATGTAACCAGCTCTAAAACCATAAATCATTGTCTTTACATTTCTGTTTTAGACATTTTAATCATTGAGCTTTAGAGGTGATGGTATGTGTACGTTTAACTTTGGAAACAGCCAGATTTGCTTCTAGATTTTATGCTAAGCTAAGTTAATCACGTCATTCATGTCAGTGATGGAAAAAGGGGGCTGTGGTGCAAGGACACAAAATAAAATAAAGATGATCAGTAATTCAGGAGCGCAACTGAAAATATATAATATATGATGTCCTTAAAATAGGAAAAAAAATGAATAATTTGAAAAAAAAAAAAAACTGCAGTAACCTTGAAGGCAAATAAGTCCTGAAAGAAGGACATGATGTACGTATTAAGAAGGTGGAGCAGCGTTGGTAATTAGTAGAGAGAATAAGTTGTACAGAAGCGGGAGGATGCAGTAGAGACGATGTCAAGACGGAGAATTTGAAGAATGATGAGGTGGGAATAAGAGAGGAGGAGGAGGAAGTAAATCTCCCTGGGGCAGAATTATGCCCAGGCATGAGTTTTTGTTTACCCATGGCTGGTGTAGACATCTGTTCGCACAGCACCCGCCTCTCCTGCAAGCCAATGTCACCCAGCCAATAGTACAAAACGCCCCCGCTGAATTATTAAACAATGTTGAGCTCGCTACTGCAGGTGACTTAGAAATGAGTACTAACTGGGTTGCATTCATATATGATTAATTATTGCATAGTAAGCTCTATGTCAAAGGCACCACAGGTATAATATATAGAAAATGTGACAAGTTTCAGAAGTAAAAGTAATTCTGATACTTTAAAATGCATGATGAGTCATTTTTATATCAATGTTTATCATGTTTACCTCAGCATTTGACTGAAAGCAGTAATTATTTCTAAATAGAATTGAATTAGTTCATTGATTATTCATTGATTATGCGTATACTATGTCTACAGACGCCGTGGGTCTTCTTCCAAAGAGTCCTGTTGCTGAACCACCATATTTCTACAGTAGCCCTCTATATAGAGCCCTTTGCATTTTTCACATGTTTCGTGGTCACTGTAGTTTCTCGTTCATGCTAGGAAGGAGAGGGTGAGATGAGGGGGTTGCAATCAGCAGCTACACCGCTACATGCCACTAAATCCTACACACTGGTCCGTGCTACTTTGCTATAAATCACAGAACAGTTCAGTTGGAGGAAAATGTCCTCTTTATTGACCAATAATACCCAGAACTCCTGAGCTACAATACTATTATACTGTGAGTTATTTCTAGTATGTTTCATTTTTCTGATATTCTTTGCCCTGTCCTTTAAAAAATGTCCAATATGGCTCCATTCATTTTCTAATCCAGTCTTTTATTCAAACTCTCTACCCCACTTCTTCATTCACCCCCCGCTTCTTTCCTCTCCTTCCCTGTTGGAGAACCATCCCAGCCTCTTAATGTGATTATGTGGCTTAGAAGGTGGGCAAAGGAAGTGTGGAGGACGAGGAGAACGGGAGGGTGGGTGAACAAGTAAAAGCCATGTTCTCTCATGTGCTACCTGAAGGTGACTCCTTACCACATTCAAAAGCGTTTACACAGCTCTTTCAGCACGTGCCAGGGGAGTACATTAAGAGAGGGGCATCTGATTGGGGAGATGGACTCCATCCGTAAACTGAAATAATCAGAGCCATCGAGGCACCAGGAGCCAGCTGGCTGGCCTGGAGCACTGAGATTCCCCAGAGGACAAACTGAACTCTGGACTTAAAGAAATGCTGAGATGCAGCTTCCGTTCACATTAGACATATTTCAAACAGTTTAAAACAAGTTGTCTTTATTGCTTGAGCAGCTGAGAAAATGGGTGTTTTTATGTTGAACTAAACTCCCACAGACTCATCTTACTAAATTCACTTTGACCCCGATAAAATGTCTAACCAAGCAAGATGCATACAGTATGTGTCCATATGCCAACTATTTCAAAGCTCTGAATCACTTTTATTCTGCAAAATGGGCCTGAAAAGGGAACGGTGAGTGCAAGAATTCAGCAAAGTAAACTTTCCCACATAAGCTTTAGACCAAAGAAGCCAAAAGACCTGACCTGAAAAAAGCATAATATGCTGAGGCAGAGGCACATAATCACATGTCTTTGGAGTCCCTGAACTGTCCCTAAACAGTTGAGGAAACCTTCATGTTACAATCACAGACAGTCCTAGATGTTTCACATTACAAAAAAAACAAAAAACTCAGGGAAGCAGCTGTGCACTGCTGGAAGTCTTTCCTCTTGTAAAAGCAGAACACACAGTTTGAAAACACATTCAGGTTTCTGTCTCTTGTGCAAGTTTGGTTTTGAGTCCTTCAGTGGTGGTTAAGAAAAGTGCAAAAAAAGACTTGGAGAACCCGTACGAGTAAGTAAGTAAGCAAGTAAGATTTATACTTAACTGGAAGTGTGTTCAAACAGTATGAATCCATTTTAGAAAACAGGCTTTAAAAGGATGAGGACTAAGTAATTGGTTTGACAAGTGTATGTCAGGTTAACGTCCAGTACAAACACAGTAGCTTCCTTAGTTCAGTACAGTGGATGTGACACAACAGGGAGAAGATAGATGCTGCTTTACAGTCTAGGGTGAGCAGTTTTCACACTGCAAACAAATCCATATGAGTCATTTTATCCAAACCATGTTATTTGACAGCACTTTAAATATCCAGAAAAAGGTCTACTGCTTTGTAAAACTGCAAAACTGAATCAAGAGGAAGCTTTGGAAAAACTAAGGGATGCTTGAAACAGACTTTAATTGTATTCACAGTGCTGCAGCTAATGTCTGATCTGTCTGCCAGCTGATTGAGCGGGTCTCCAGTGTATAGCTATGCCTCTAGATCTCATTCATATCAATTTAAGGAATACAGTGTCATCACGACCAGTAAGGATGATGGCCAGAAATAAATAAAATACATCAAAGACATTTTGAAATTTTACTTTAATATGGCCATTTTGGGGCATAATTCAGAGCTTTAAAGGGCATTGAATATAAACTGGAAATCCGTCCGTCCATTCATTCATCTATCCAAACAACTGACTGTATTTCTGTTTCTTAATTTCTCCCATCTTCTCCACCATTGCAGCAGGCGGTACACAATTGTGTCATTTAAAGATACCAGACCATGCCGCACACTCCTTCCCTCAACAAATAGGAAGACGTTTCCATGGCAACCATTGAGAGAAATCTGCCACCTAAGCATAAATGACTCCCGCTGATAAGAATATTTCTCCCTGTGTTGACTTGTACGCTGTAATCCTCAGAGAAATCACTTTCAACTTCAGGGCGTTTAGTGAAATCCACGACATCCTCATCGACTGATTAAAAGGCGCTAACAGTGATTGAGTGGTACATTAAAAATCAATGGGATACCCATAGAGGAGCTGTTGAACTGACAGACCTCCATCCATAGAGAATAACTGAATCAGCTTGGCAGTGTTCAACCCCACTGTGACTCGACTTCTCACAGTCGAAGATGTCAAACATCTAACAGTGAAGTGTCATTCAGGCCGGTTACATACACAGTCACACAGGGGAACATAAAGGAAGATGATCTAATAAACGGTAGACAGCAGATTCTGGCTTACCCCGTATGGTATGAGCATCTTTCTCACACAGTGCGCACTGATCTAGCGTCAGAATAAAGCATTTTTCTAAGTCCACATAGAAGCAGCAGTGGCAAGGTGATGTGAAAATGTGACTCCACAGTGTGAGAGCAAAGTTCACAGCACTCAAGTCTACATGATGAGTGGATGGCAGACTACAGGGGTGGATGTTTGAGTCTGGCTGGATGGGTTGGCTGTTATTCTGATTGTTTGTACTGGGAGATGAAGTGTGTGTGTGTGTGTGTGTGTGTGTGTGTGTGTGTGTGTGTGTGTGTGTGTGTGTCTGTACTCTTGCCACTCGCTCTGTCACATACCTGCAGCTTCTCGCCACTCGCCGGCTGCTCCCCAGTGCTGCCATTATCTATATGTTATTTCTCATTTGTAGCTATGAAGAGACAACTAGGGTCCACACCACAGCAAAGCCCTTCAGCCCTCAGACAGTTAAGTATCTTGTAACTTACAGTGAAGAGCAGTGAGCTCCACAGCTGATTGCATAGAAACCAATAGTCCCATTGGACTGAAAGCTCATTTTCTGTTATTTCCTGTTATTCTCCAAAAACACCAACCCGGTACCATGACAATTCATGTAATACACACTCCGGTCCACAGTGTACTTTTACAATTAGACAAAGCAGAATGTGACACTGAACAGCAGATAACTACCGAAAACATAAATATGCAACGTTCTGTTAGACTTCCAAAATAAACTTTCATGTGGTCGCAGTTTGGTTAGGCACCAACACTACTTGGTTCAGGAAAAGATCACACAGCCTGAGGTGGCAGGAGTTCAGTCCGTAGGGACTTGGGAACCAGAGAGTAACCGGTTCGAGGTACTGAACCCCTATCTGCTCCCATCACTCCACATTTGCATGCCTATAAGCTCTCTCTCTCTCTGTGGTTGTACTAGGGTCTATATTTACAGTATAGGCCTGGAATAGAGTGGAAAAAACCCCAACAGTTTCCTCATTGAGGGATCAATAAAGAAAATCTACTTCTTAAAATACATAAAATCAACACTGATGAAAAGGTGCACATGCGAAATGAAACCTGACCTCCCTCACTGATTCGGCACCATGGACAGGGCTGGCAGTCACTGCAAGGAGAGTGTGTATTTTCAGACCAATGGGTGTTTTTTTTTGTTTTTTTTTTAGGATAACAGGCTGTCGGAACAATGGCATGGCACCATGGAAACACCATGACTCTAGCACCATCCACTGCCTGGCCAAATGGGTTTATGATGCAGGATTTTATGGCTAACTATGGGGAATCTCACCTAGTGAAAAGGGATGCCCGGCTTCCAGAAAAAGTAATGCCATTTTAATTTTCAGGATGAAAACAATTAAGGTATGTGTAACTTGCTCAACTGCTGACTTGATTTAAAACTGTAACAAAATATAACTAAAATCTACAAAAAGTGCTAATAGGTACTTACTATATTCTTAACACGTTATGTTATTATTGACATAACACATTGTCAATACTGTCCCTTTGCTGTCTGTCTGTGCAACGAGTTAGTTGCGGCTCCAACACAAAGATTTAGTTTCAACAAAAAGAAGTAAGCTCAAGATTTACAGGAAAAAAAGGTGTCAGGCAGCAAACACACATACAGTGCTCATTCTTCATTAATGCCCATTGGCATGAACGAATAACAGACAGTCTGACTCCAAATGTCAGTCTCTAAAATTGCCCATACAGCAAATAAACAGAACTTTTATCCCCAAAATCCTGGATGCCAAAAAAACTCCTATTGACACCTGTTAGAGAGCAGCCTGTGTTATGATTAGTGGTGCTTGATCTGAATCAGAAACTGGCACCAAAATGTCTTTGTGCTGCACATCTGCTGGTTTTGGTGGACAGAATATTAAAGTAGATCCTGTTGTTGTTGTGTTTGTCCTCTTTGAAGACGTCATCATTTCTTATCTTTCATGAGAAAAGATCAAAACTGTAACACATTTACTTCATATCTCAGGATATTCTAGATGATCTGCAGAAACATTTTCAGGTGTTAAATGAATAAGCATCATTAAAACCTTGCTGGTGAGCATCGGTGGATAGAGTCGTGCATCAAAAAGGACAAAAAACACCGCCTGCTTTCCAAACACCCTTTACCACAGTTCATTGTTGTCTGTGGAGCAGGTCAGTAATCTAATTGTGACTAATTTCCTGTCAGGCCACCAATGAGCTCCTGGCACTGAGCCCAGGTGTTCACAAACTCTTAATTTTTCTTGTACTGGCTCTTTCTGTTGCTGAGAAACAGTGAGATTTTATCTAATAACACCAATCCTCTCGCAGTTTAGCTCTGTTCATTTACTTTGATGTATTATTCGGTATACTGTGATGATTTCCTTGCTACTCTATCTCTTCTTCATCAGCAGCCAGGTCATTTACATGCAGCGTGTGCTCCCATACAGTTTTCTTCTCCGAGCCCTGTCTAATCAGCTGCTTTGCATCATCTGTCTGAAGGAGACTGGCTCCATTCCCTCTGCCTGATGCTACCCTACAGCAGATATGGCTGGGCTGGCACCGCCACTTTTACTTTGGCACGGGTCTCCGTCTGTGGAGTTGAAGGCTGCATCACGGCCCTTTAGATCTCCAATTATAGATCGAGAGTGGCAGTGAGTCTGTACTGCACTAAATTCAATTTATGTCTGTTAATATAGGTTTGATCATTATTACTGATGTCGCCAAAGGAAGAGTTTAAAAGTGGAAATCACTTGAATTAAGCCCAACTTAGTTACTGTTGCCTGGAAATTAAAAAAAAGGATTCCTTAATTTCAGACTGAGGTAGACATAAGCAGACTTCTCATTTCTAGCTGACGACTGTGAATTTTGTTGCAGCAAACAGCAGCGATTCTTTTGCAGATTTTTTCAACTGTAATATGAAATGCTGCTGGCCTTGTTGCCATTTGCAACACTTAATACACTCCGTACACTTTATCTTTTACGTTTTTGGTTTTGAGCGGGGTAAAATAACGAAAACACCATCCTATCTGTTGATATACAGAGTATTGCTTTAACTGTAGAAAGGGGTTAAATTGGGTCGGCACTCAGCCATGGCACATAAGCCTACGTATGCTACATTATGCAAGGCCCCCCCTGTCAAAGTATCAGTGATTCTCAAATGAGAGGATAAAGGTTAACTATTCATCACCTCGTGCAAATTAAAAAAAAAGGAAAATACAATGAAAGTGAATTGCCGGAATAGCAATCAGGTATTCCTGTGTTCTTTCAAATAACAGTAACATTAAGTTGATCTGTTGCAGTGAATCTTTCTTTGCTCTGTCTGTCTTCGTAACATTAGCAGGGCAGTGAATTTCTTGGTCTCTCTGTGTGGGCTGTGTTCTCTGACCTTGCCCCTGACAGAAGAGAAGAGCGTGAAATACAACTATTTATGACAGTTGATATATTCCAGTTAAAGAAAACTGCAGCTCGGAAAGATAGCCGTGTTGCACAAGAACACTCGTTGATTTGCATGTGCGTGAAATGAAACTTGCACTTTCCAGCAGCAGCAACCTCTGTGGAGACAGTCCAGAAAAGACATGGGTCGTGATGGAAGCATGCAATTTAAAAACACAACCATGATTATGTAGCTACAGCTCTGGCAAGACTGAGAACAATGGATTGACATTGACTACTGGTTAAATGTTTTTTAAATGTTGGGCAAAATGGATGCACATTTCTCACTAAATAATAACCATCAAGTATTCAGCCAGTGCTCTTGCACAAAGACTTTTTCATCAGCTTTAGTTTTCTGCACTGTGATCAGCATCAAACAATGTCTTTGATGTGTGTTTTAGTGTTTAGAGCAGATTTACAGTTTGTCAAATGATATCAGTTTTTGTAGTCTATGCGCACACACCTGAAACCACAACCCACCCCTCCCCCGTTAAGAAATCCCAATTTAACATCCAACTGTAGCCCCATGCATACAACCTGAACATGTCAATAAATACGGTAAAAACTTTTAAGTGGAGGTTTAGTATAGTAGAATAATATCATATATAATTTTCATTCATTTCACAGTTAATTTCTGATCATTTATGGCGTTTAACTATGACCACAGAGAGAATCTGCACATTTGAAGGAACATCAAAAAGAAAAAAAAATGAAATTGCCTTGAAGAAAATCACAGCAAAGACTAAACTGGAAAAAAAAAATCATTACAGAGGGAAAACCAATGTGTATTTGAGCTCTTCTTTCTCTGGGTCATGATTGTCTCTGAGTAAGGAGATTAAGATAGCATGCGTCAATCCAGGATTTAAAGAGAGGGAGAGACAAATGCAAACTCCTCACAGACAGACAACACTGCTGCTGCTGCTGCTGCTTGGACCGAATGTGCTCTAGCTCCCTGACAGTCATCAGAGATACAATAGATGCATTAATACTAACTTAATTCCCGGCTTGCTTTGGCTTCTGTCATAGATACGTTTCATCTAAAGTACATAGACGGAAAGTCTCTCTGCTCTGCTGCATTGCACGGCGTTATGATGCAACATGATTACTGTCGGTATAAGGAGAGGTGCGTGTGTGTGTGAGGGGATTATAGGAAGAAAAAAAAAACATTTTGCCAATCATTCCTGTTATGATCATTTCTCAGTTATAGCACTGAGGCAAATATTGAACCACCACTATCAGCAGAACTCTCTTTTTTTGTCGCTTTTCTGCAGTATGCAAACTATTTTTGTCAGGTAAAACTCAAAAAAATAAATATACAGTAGAGGAAAAAAAAAAAAGGAAACAGGTCTACCCAAGTTTCCAGACAGCTCTGCTGCCTTATTGCTCCACTTCCTGCCTGGAAGGAGAGCAGGTATCTGGATGTAATGCCTCAGTAACAGCTACTAAGAGGCTTTTCCTATTCTAGGTAACAAGCAGTGGGCCAGCACTAACCAGCACACTGTAATGCCAAGACAGTATGCCATCCAGAGGCTGTGAGGTTTTCCTCAAGCTCCAGTACTGTATGTGTCTGTCATTACATTCAAGCTGTTTATACTCAGTGAGCCAAACAAAACCAGCAAAGGTGTGTAAAATGTACTGCTGTTCTGATTTACTGATTTGTGGGACACCTTGAGGGTAGCACAGACAAGCTGTAAACACGAACATCATCATCCTTTTAGATGCTATGGCAAACTGTTGCTTCTTCTTCTACTTTTTTTTCTTTACACATCTAGCTGATATGGAGCAACATCATTGATTTGGAGTTTCTGGCCACTTATATAAGCACTAGTAAGCAATAGTCACTTAATTTAGCTCTACTTTTGGTCTCCACAAACCCCAGGTTTGTAGTGATGGTTAGAAAAGCCTTAAAGGAGTCTGGAAATACCATCAGAACAGCAGTACGTGTTTTCAAACAGCCCTCTGGGCTTTTTCAAAGATTGACAAGTGGATGCTTAGCTCTGTAACTTCAGGGTAATGGTAATACAGGAGAAGCAAAAAGAGATCTGATCTCTCAGTCTTACAAAGTCTCAGCGCGTGGCTTTGATATATAGGCGTTTTAAGTGTAAGTAAAATACTTTTTTCAGGCAAATGATGGAGGTTACTGACACACTGTAATAAAATGATGACAGAAATGTTCTGCGGGAAAGAAAGGTGTATAAAGTACGTGGTGCTTGTACAGCATGAGGATGGGGAGCTCGACTACACCTGCTGCTGTTGTAGCTACATTGTCAAACTTCCATCACATGTGGAGGGAAAATAGAGCTGAACATAAACACAGATTTAGTTCCTTCTAGCCTGGATATAAGATCACACCTAGTCCACAGCAAGTCCAAGAGTCCTCAGTGAAGGAAAAGGTCAAGAAAGTCGATCAGATCTTCACAGATCATTAGTTATGCAACTCTATATGGAGCCTGTGGTTTTCAGCTGGACTCCTGACATGATACATGCAGATGGGTATATGCATCCACCTATCTGCCCTGCGCACTGTGACTGTTTCACTGAGTGCAATGATGTGGAAAGGCCTCACGCAAGGATTAACGCCCGGTGCAACAGATGGTGCATTCTCCTACCCTTCCTGTTTAGCACACACACATACACATACATACACATACATACACATACATACACATACATACACACACACACACACACACACACACATTAAAAAAATATTATATGTATTACCTTTTTCTTGGGTGGCATGGTTGTTAAAGTCCACTAGTGTTGTCCCGCGGATGTAACGCTGCTTAAATTATCGCTCACCTGGCTCCAGTAAATGAAACGTGGACAAGTATTCCATGAGACCTGAGTTAACCTCTAAAACAGGTGGATATATCCGAGTGAGATGTCAAAACGAAGCAAAAAAAACAAACAAATAAAAAAGAAAACACCGCCGTTTTGTGCGTAAAGGTGAAATATTTCCCAGGAAACCGCAGGACGCCACCGGAGACACGGATGAGTGGCGTGAGGGGTTTCACTTAAGTCTGCATTGTGAGTTGAGTGTAGTTACCCTTTCCCGAGCCCTGGAGGTATTAAAGGCTTATTTCTCCATGCGGCATCTGTTGAGCTGCACACCGCACAATCTGACCTCCAGCACCGCACAAACCAAGAAGGTGTCCAAAACCGGTGCGCAACGTCCACGCGTGTTAAATTACGCAATATCTTCATCTATGTTGTTGATCGGTTTGACTTGGCTCCGTCCACTGCGCGTGTGATGCCTGATTAGTGAGTGTGCATGTGTGTGTGTGTGTGTGTGTGTGTGTGTGCATCCAAACAACTTCCTGTGGTTTGGCTGCACACATAGGAGTATTACAACGGCCTGACTCCAAAATAGAAAGATGAAATTAAAAGGCTAGCAGAACATAATACCTCTGTGGAGCCGATTTACAGCAAACAAGCTACAGACAAACCTACTGTACCCTCTCCAAGAGGACAGTAGTGACACTCCTTCACCACATTAGTTCTGTGTCTTTGTGGCACTAATTAAAACTACATTACAGAACTTTTCATTCCCACCTGTGTTTGCAGAATGTAAGTTTGTGCTCCAGGTATGATATAGTACGGTCACATGATATGATCACCAACTATTTAACTGATTTTGGTGAAACTGGATCATGTTTTAAGGAGATTTATTTTTTTCCTGGTTACCTTCTGATGTGCTCCTCCTCCACTCTCTGTGATTTGCAGAGTTTCCTGATGTAAAGTAAACTGCTGCGAACTATCGCTGCTGTTAAGGAATCCTGGCTCAGTTTGTTAGCTGGGCTGCTAGGACTGTGAGCTCAGAGCACCAGGGGAAGTATTAATGTTTGTACCACAGGTGTTTTGGACCACCAGGACGAGGAGGTTTTCAGGCCCAAGGAGCAGGCGAATGCTGCCTGGTACTGTAGCAGAGCCGGCGTCGTGCCAGAACAGGAGCTGGGCAAGTGGGGGCATGTAAGCTGGCATTGCAGACACTATAGACAGAGACGTCAGAGACGTTGACAGAGTAAGCTAACTTTTAGGGACTGACTTTTAGTCGTTGGCGAGAGCTTGTTGAAATAAAAGGCTGAAAAACAGACACCGAGCTGGGCTGACTGCTGTTGGACTAGTAAGTAATACAAGCTGGCTGCTATGTCTTGTGTTGTTGACCTTGCTTAATTTTTTTGATCATAAGTAATATAATCTATAATCACAACACATACACATGTATAACTGTTCATATTTACCACAGTGGTACTGCACATGAATCTGGGGGCGGATTTAAGGATTCAAGGAGTTTTATTGTCATTACAGCACATGTAAAACATGGGATGAAACAAAATTGGTTTCCCCTGGTCCCGGAGCAGCCCGATATCAAATATAAAATATATATATAGAATATAAATATAAAAAGGAAAGGAAATTTTAATTGTCAAACAAGTATATACAATAAATAGAAGAAGAATAAATAGAAGAAGAAGAAGATCACAATATACCAATTTCTCTGCAGTGTTACTTTAAAACGTTGCACTTGCCAAGTATCATCCACACACAGAGCTTCCTTCCGCACATGTTGTATCCTCAAGTTACCTCAAACTGTGTGGCTCTGCCTTCAGTGGGCCGCGTCCTACACATGTGTAAATACAGTATGTGTTATAAAAAGCATGAAGCATCCTCGAAGCATTGTTTCCCAACCTGAGGATCAAGACACCTCCAAGAAATGTTCACATGTAGGCCTACAGCAATGTAACGGTGCCCTGGGAGCAAATAGGGGTTTGTTGCCTTGCTCAGCAGTGCCAGTTCACCCAGGACGTTCCACTGGCACCTCTCTAGCTACCAGTTCACACTTGAACCGGCCACCCTCCGGTTCATCAAGTCCCTATCGCTGCCCCTTTTATGTATGTCTACACTGTGGTAATCTTCTCCTCCACCACTGTTTAGCCTAAAGGGAAGTAACGCTGCATGGTCCATTTATCACCACAGCCTGTAACCCAGGCATCCACGGGACGTCAGCAGATGGGCGATACGGTGAGGTACCAAAATCTCCAGGGAGAGCTTTGTTGAGGCGAGAGACACAGATGAGAGTGTTAGATAACTGAGAATGGAAATGAAACATCCAGGGGTGGAGTGTGACAGTGTGGAGCAAGAAGCTGTGACAATGACCTCTGTGTCAGACACACATCTGGACCTGCAATACACAAACAGGCTGCAGATGCACACACACACACATGTCCTTATCAATGTCCCTAACTGCTGGAGTGGACATCACCAGCAGAGGTCAGACAACTGTGATCACAGCAGCTGTGACAGAGAAAGAAAGAAAGACGGTAAATGGAAAGTCCCAACATTTAGTGTATGACCTGGGGTTGAACCAGACTAGGGGTTTTATTAAATCTGCTCCATGACACCTCAAATGTCCTTCAGCAAAAGCCAGCTCTGCTCATGTGCTAAAAAACATAGTCCAACATAGTCACTGCTTACTTTGACTCTCTCTAAGGACATCTATGAGATTATTATAAGGTGGTCGAATCATTCCTGTGCTTCTGAGCTTCCCATGGAATATATGAAGAAGCTAGAATATTCTCCAAACCTTCTGAATTATTTATATACTCTATACACTAATGTCATGCTCCCTCTAAGTGTGTGTGCATTTATTTCTGAATCTACAAGTATAAACACTGTAATATACTGTGCAAATATTCTTAATTGTTTTTCCAGTTACAGTTGGAATAAGTTGACAGCAAATGCACCATTAATGTAATATGCCACATACAAGATTGCCCAATTAACATCAAGAAAAAACATAATTTTCCTTCATTATTGTTCAGGTGGTGTGCTGAGACTGTCCTGCGCTGGCGTATCTATGACGCAACTCTGCAAAGCACCCATCAATCATCTCACCCCCCCTCCCATGCATACGCAGCACACGTGTTCATGTACACATGTGCTCTCACACATACATAAACAAACATCTGTCCCTAAGCTTCTTACAGCTAGATTGTGTGTTTCTCTGCGTGTGCGCTGTCAAGCTGGGGCTAGTAGTGCAGGGCAGGGCAGCCGGGGCAGAGATGGATGGCACGCACGATTTCAGCCAATGCTTCAAGACCTCGGCCTTTTACTCTGCAGTCCACACAGCTAAAAACCACACATCTACCCTAAAAACAGACTCCAGAACTCATTAGCGCTCGCAATTGGATGCAACCAAAAAGTATTTTCATTCAAGTGTAAACTGCGGTTAAGCAATGTCAGCACACGTTAGTCCCTCCCACTTCGCACTCATTGATTGGAGCCTAATCATTCTTTCTTTTTTGTTAACGCTCTTTTACTTTTCAGCTGGCTGAGCTGGATGGTGTTAAACAGGCTGGAGTAGAGCACAGAGGGCTTTAGGATAGTTGTGATCTCACAGCTGTTGGACACATCAAGACAGATGTGCAAGACAAACAAAGACAATTGTTTTTTTTCTGTTCTCTATCTGGAATCCTAACTAATCCAAACTGCTGGATATTGAAATTCCTATAAAATATATATATATGAAGCATTTGTTTCAATAAAATCTACCAGCCAGTGAGGCAGTACTCACCCAGGAGACATTTTTGTTCTTGGGCACTTTTGACATGGCTTGTGGGTGGAAAGGCCGAGGGCCCGACTCCACCCGGCGTCCTCACACACGCACACAGATCCCAGTCCGCCTTCAGCCCGCTCAGAGGTGGAGATGGACTTTTCATTTGATGTCCTCCACTGTTTCCCTCCCTGTGCGAACTACCCTCACAAGAGTTTCAGATTTGGAGTGTCGCCCTCCAATCACACCCAACTAAACATGATCCAGATCTACCTCAAGTAGGAGAAAGAGGAGGAGGAGTGGGAGAAAGAAACGAGAGAATAATATAGAAAAGGTGCCCGTCAGAGGCAGAAATAGAACATGCAGGAAAGTTCCTTCAGTCCTTCACCTGAATCCTCCTCTTCTTGCTCCTTGTGAGCGGCTGTCTGCTCTCTTCAGATTCATAAACCCTCTATGAATATGCAACCAAACATCTGGCTGATGCCCCTCCTCCGTGATGCTGGAGGCTGGGACCAGCAAATGGCCAATCCTGCCCTCCTCACATCTGGGAGAGAAGTGACTGAGAGGAGATGGATGGATGGAGGGAGAAAAGAGGAAAGGAAGGAAGGATGAAATATGGTGCTGAGAGGGGAAAGAGGTGGAGGAGCAAAGCTAGGGAGGTGGAAGGATGGATGAGGTGGAAGAGGGAGGACAGACGACTGGAGAGGGCCAGTCAGTAGTGGGCCTGACGGGCCGGGTTACTGATCCCTAACATGAGATTAAAGGAAAAAACATGTTAACACTGAATTGGTTGTTGTGAAATACAGAATTTTCCCCTATTAATTTCCCTCATAGACAAAAACGAGACACAGTTTTTGATTGTAATCGCACCGCTGAGCCACAACAGTGACTGATCAGAGAGAGGAAGTGATGGACTGACAGAATAAAAGATTTATTACAGTTGAATGCCTCTCTTTGTCAATCCCGCATTTCTAACTCACTAACGTTACACTAAACTCTCCGTGTAACTCCGATATTACTGACAGTCTTTAACAGAGTTTGTTTTTCACTACTGTATCCAGCTAGCCAGTGATGTTAACATTATCAGCTTACATTAGAGCAGATAAACGCAGTTTAATCCATTCCTGCACTCAAAGCTCTTTAAGTGCACAGTATCTCTCTAAGTACAACCGCGTGTACACTGCTTCAACGTGGAGAAATTCAAAGCTCGACATGCCCACGGTCACTTGTTCTGGTTGCTGAGCTGCAGTTTAGCGAATGTTTAGTTGTCATTTGTACAGAAGCCCTAAAGGGTCATACATACATACATTTTATTCCACCCGTTTTCCCGTGATAACGAGATAATTAATTTGAGAAAACAAAACGATAGTCTAGTGTATTAAATCATTGCAGGAAACATCATTTAGTGTAGCAATGTCAACTGCGGTCAAGTACGGAAGCCCTAAAAGGTCATACATACATATATTGTATTCCACCTGTTTTCCCATGATAACGAGATAATTTTCCTCTGTTTTCCAGTGATAACGAGATAATTAATTTGAGATCTCGAGAAAACAAAACGATAGTCTAGTGTATTAAATCATTGCAGGAAACATCTTTTATTGCAGCAATGTCAGAGGAGCAGGAGACACCTTTAGTGTGTTTTGTATTTGTTCTTGTTTTGTCTCAAAACTCAAAACATTTCAAACTGAGTTTGAAATACAGATAGCCAGTTTTTCAGGCTCAGTTAGATTGTGGCACTAATGTGTACATTATCTATAGCAAGGCATAAAGTTATTTCAGCCTGTGTCAGGTCTTGATTGAAGAGATATGTGATGCGGTGATCGATATTCTCCTGCTCCTCTGACATTGCTACACTAAATGATGTTTCCTGCAATGATTTAATACATTAGACTATTGCTTTGTTTTCTCGAGATCTCGAATTAATTATCTCGTTATCACAGGAAAACGGAGGAAAATTATCTCGTTTTCACGGGAAAACAGGTGGAATAAAATGTTTGACCTTTTAGGGCTTCCGTACATTTGTACATCTCAGTCTATCAGTGTTTTAATTTGTCTATTTTGAGGTGTTGGTAAACTTATTTCTGAGCTAGACAGAGCCAGCCTAGCCGTTTCCCTCTGCTTCTGGTCTTCATACTAACTAACTAACTAGGGTAATTGCCTCTTGGCTCCAGATACTCTATACTTAACACAGACATGAGTGCGATTGATGGAAAGATAAAGAATAAGTGTTCCTTTAAGATAAAATATCCAATTTACAGACTGCAGTTGAATTACTTTTATCTAAATAATGACAGGAAATATATCATAACCTAAAGTCAGACACTGTATATTTAATTTAACAACTTCCAGGTGCATGTTTTAACTTTATAAGCAATTAATGTAAGCCCTCTTTACTTGTCTAAATTCCTGAGATTATAAAATAAATAAATATATATCTGAAGCTGAACAGCCTTGAATAGCTTTTTTGGTCCTACACAGATCCTCGTCTGTGATCTACAATCCCATCGCCTCCAGTGAGGTAGGAAATAGCAGTGTGTGTGTGGAAACAAGTCAATACTGAGCCTGCAGCGTGTTTACCAAATCCACGGGATCTCAATTCGGCGTGATAATCAATGTGCACCTTAGCACTGTATGGATCTGTGGCCCCTTATAGATTCACCTCGACAGAAGTAGGCTACAGGAAGGAAAAGAATCACAACTACCTCTGCAGCATGAAAAATTCAAGAGAACACGTTGGATTTCTGCACATGAAATAAAACTGGAGGCAGAAATCTGGCACCAAAAGCAGAACAAAAAAAAAACACTAGGAGTAATGGTATTAACAGAGCTAAGTCTATTTCCTGTAAATTAATCAAAAGTCAGCAGGCTATTCTGGTCAGTGTGTGAGAAGGAGAACATTTTTCACACGTATCCTCTTCTCCCCAGATTTAGAACATTTGAATATACATTTCAGTAATCGGATTTTAAAACTTGCCTCGTGTAAAAAAACAAGCAGAAAGATAAACTCACTGTCACTACTGAACACCAGACGTAAAAATACTTAAAAAAAATACCACCTGTGATGATATTTGTTTGTTTTTACTTGTTAACCCTCTCCCAGAGGTCACATAAAGTGATGTATGATTATAGACAAACTCCTGCTTCTATCCCCTTCAGACTGATGAATTCATGTTAATCAATGATTTTCTAAAAATGGCTTGTTTTAAATTCTTTATAAATTCTTCACATTATCTCTTGGTTCCTTACAAACCAATAAAAATAAAAGGTGCGGCTATGTCATCCACAATTATTGGGCAAATTCCCCAAAAACAAAAGTTTTTGCTGCAACACTTTGTGTTTCCATCCAAAATACAGTACAGCATTTAAGTAATGACTGTCTTTTGGCACACGGATATATACAAGTATACCTGTGCTGTCTGTTTTTCTTCCTTAAAATGAGCAAGATATTAAAAGTGTACATGAGTAGAGGCTTCGCTTTTCGCTCCAACAAGTTTAAAACAAGTGGAGAGGAATGAGAGGTTAAGAACAAATGTCCAGAAAGTTTGTCTTTGCTCTTTTGGCAGATTTCTACAATGGCGATGACTGAGCCCTGCCCTTCACCTGTTGGCCGAGCCGCCCTCACACTCAGCATTATGAAAACAGCAGCAACTAAGCAGAGAACAGTGAGATATCTTAAGCTCCTTCTTAGAGCCAGGCAAGCACTTAAGGTAATCCAGCATTGTTCTCTGCCAGCAAAGGCCAAACCTGGAGGAACATGTCAGAATAAGAATTTAAAATAACATGTGGTTAAAAGACAAAAAAAGAAAAAGAAGAAAGATAAAAATCTGTTGATTTGGATGTGTATTATGTATTTTGTGCTAAATCACAAGTGGTTCCCAATCTTTTTAGTTTATGAGCCTTTAAATCAAAAAGTGCTCCCACTCATCAGACTGTTTCATTTATTGAGTTTTCAGAGGCATGATGAGAGAAAGCTATCAATTTTATAACAAAAAAGCAAAGATCAGAGACAAATCTGCTAAAATAAACATAAATCGGGCAGTACAATATATTTATTTTCTAATAGTCATTTTTCGAACCCCAGATTTATTCTTCAACACCTTGTCGCCTCCAGGTTTGGGAAGCATTGCCCTAAACCAAGTTCTGACACGCATCGATCCATCCTATTTTAATCCTATTGATGACTGTGTAGCTGGCACTCATAATGTGCTGTAGCAAATGGAGTGAAAATAACGGATGAGTAATGTACTTGCACCACAACAGGCATTAACCATTTATCATAAGCTTTTCAAGCCTGAGTGCATCTAAACAATGCATCTTGCATACTCTTTTATTTTTAGTTCCTTTTATTTACACGCGTTTTCTCAACTCAGGGTTTCTATTTTTTGCTAAACTGTTGTAAGCACAGAAAATCAATGACACTATACTGACTCTGGGCACCAAGGTCCCACTTCTTGATGTGTCACTGCTTTTAGCTGTGCGTGGCTTTTTGATCCTGTAAGTTTCTTTCCCCCCCGGCTTGTTGCTGAGGTGGGCACACATTGCATGGAGCGGCACAGATTGTGGTAATCTGTGAGGCTTCTGTGCCGACAGTCCATTGAGTGCTGACAGTAAGCCTAATTCATGTAGGAATGTGGTTACGATAGGGTCCACTGCAGTCAGCGCCATCACACAATGCACAGCTCGGAGACTCTATAGTATCAGCTGCAACAGGACTGAAGAGGAAAAAAAAAAGCAACAATGACTGTATAGTGATGAAGCAAGCAGACAGAGAGGGGAAGAGAGTTAAAGACGAGAAGAATTAAAGAGGAACAGGTGGAGGAGAGGAGTGAGCCTTGTCCTCCCTGCTCCTCTCTGTCATTGAGAGGACAGTAAAACCTGGCCTGTAATGAGATAACTGCACCTGTCTGTCCTCCCCCCGATCATCTGCTCCTTCAGACAGCTCAGCCAGGACAGCTGATGTGAGGACTCGAAGCAGCTGTCATGTAATTAAAATCAACTTATGCAAAAAAACAAAATCAGAATTGTTCACTTCACTTGCTTGCTGGTGGTGAAATCAAACTGTTGCCTCACGGTGGAAAACAAACCAGAGGTGAAACCAAGCGAATGCAGTTTATTGGCGTTTAGGTAATGTTTTCATGGAGTCCTGTACTGGGATCAATACAGCGAGCTGTTTGACAATGCCGCTGTCTGTCCTGATAAACTGCAGCCCGGCTGAAAACTCACATAGACCTGGAGGAGTGAACAACCTTAGCAGCAGATAACAGGTTGTAACAGCCACACTCACAGCTACTCGTAACTGTAAATGTGAATGAATCGACGGCATTATTTGTAAAAGTATACTAGTGACTGCACATGCAATTATATGTTTGGAATAATCTGCTCATGTATCACCCCCTCCTCCTCCTCCTCCTCCTCTCTCGCTCTCTCTCTCTCTGCCACAACACAACTCCGCTGTTGCTATGGGATCAAAAACATGGGGATGGATGCCGCAAGTGATGCTGCGATGGTCACTTACATAGGTGGACTGCACTCTCCGCCAGTGTCCCAGCCCACAGCAATACATCAAGACATCCAGTTGGGGGAAGGAGGAGGGGACAGGCCGATAGGTGGTAGGTCGTCTCAGGCCAGGCTCACACACATAGGATCCTCATGGCACAGGTGATCCACCTGATCGCCTGCTCTTCAGCCGAGTTGGGGATCCCGCAAAAAGACACCCCTTAATGTCCACAGGTTCTCGCAAAGGGTTGGGGATGAGGGGGACGGTGGTTCAGTGGCCGGTCCCTCTCATAAGTTATGTCCTCGGTTAAGTTCAGGTGATCCGGACGCCAAAAAAAAAAAAAAAAACACCTCACAGGATCTTCAAAGTCTGGAGCCGGGATCCGATCTAACGACCAGTCTGATGTGCTGAGGAGTGTGCAAGGTTCGTATGTCTTTTTGTGTTAATGTGTGTGTGCTCACCTCATCTGAGAAGGACAGGTGGCTCATCTGCCATCCTTATTTACCCTCCCACTACCCTACCTCACCCCCCTCTCTCTCTCTCTCTCTCTCTGTCCTGACTCACCCTGTCGAAAAAGAAAAAAAAACAACCCTCCTCTCTTCCAGCCTCCCTCTGGCTTAAGCCCCCCGAATAGTCTTGCAACAAAAACTAAATGTCATTTTCTTCCTTCTGTGTGTGTGTGTGTGTCTCTCAGTGCTCTCTAGTGTATCCAATCAGAGCGCTTGCATCACTCCACATCCGTCTTGCCTGTATCCCCTGTCTGTCCCTTCCTTGTAAGCCCACCCTGGGTGTCCAGATACAGAGATTTTCAGGTTCTGTGCAATTCCTCTTTTCTTCCTCCTCAAAAATCCCAGCTCTATAGCTCCTCCTCCTCCTCCAGTATCTCTACCTCTCACTCCACCACGCTGCTTCCCTCTCTCAAGGGTCCTCTCTCATCAGGAGCGTTCCTGCTTACCTGAGTCACTCCTTGCACTCCTGTTGTGACTGTGGATGCACGTGTGCGTGTGTGTGTGTGTGTGTGTGTGTGTGTGTGTGTGTGCAGGCTGCAGCTGAAGCTCACAGCTCTCCCTCTCTCTCTGTTGCCATGCTAGAGCAGGTAACATTCGGCTAGCGCAGGAGACACACAGCCTGAATTCAAATGCGCCTCCAGCCTCTCTCCGATTTACAAAGCCTCCACCCTCTCCTCTCATCTCTCCCTCCTCTCTTCATCTCTCCTCTCTTCCCCCCCGTCTCATTCTCTTCATCTCTGTCCACAACGTCTGCTCCCTCTCCCTCCACTGTTGCTTCCTTCAGAGTGATCCCCCCCCCCCCTCTCTGCTGTCGCGCTCAGTCTTGTTTTCCATGTTACCTGGAGAGTGAGATGAGGAGGCACTTGGAGTAAATCCTGCTTCACCTCAATGCTGAAAAAAAAGGACTCTCTCTCTCTGTCTGTTTCTCTTCATGCCATTTATGTCTATAATTTAGTTTTAAAAACTCTTGACGCAAGTGAAGGAGATCAGTCAGTGCGGTGAGAATATTTCAACGTGAAAGAATTCAACTCGTTTCTAAGAGTGCAGATGAGTGTCTGTCATCTGTTTTTGACTAGATTTAATCTTTTTAGGCAAAGAAGAATAAAAGTCAGCACCTATGCTGGCAGCTCTGAGGCTGTACCTACGCACAGTGATGCATTGATTGTGATGCAACATCAGCGCACTAACATGCCCTCAGTGATAATGATAACATGATAATGTTCGCACTATTTTAGTTGAGTAGCAGGCGAGGCTGATGAGAAATGTCACTGGTATTGCAAAGTTTGTTTTCATAAAGCTTTTGACAATTAATTGATTGATTAAAATTGATTGATTGATTAAATTTGGACCTGATGATGGCTCTAGATGAAAAGTTAAAGGGGTCAACACGATTATCGGACGTCATCCTGAAGGGGACAATTTCATGGCAATCTGTCCAATTCACCTGTTGGTGGCTCTAAAGGAAAAATAAAGCCACATGGTGGGATTCATTCTTTGAACACAAATCTTTGTGGCACAATTTCTGTCAACTTATCTTGAATTTTTGACCTGCTGGTGGGGACAAATTAAAAGTCTTTATAAAGCATCTTCTGCGCACTTTTTTTTCCGACCATTTAAATTCATGCCATTGATCCAATAGCTCAGGCTGGACCGAAGTGGTCCAGACTATAATAAATGATAGACTGTCATTGATAAGAACCAACCAGATATAAAAATAAATAAATAAATAAATAAAGTGAAATTTGCATTACTCACCACAAACCTAACACTTGTAAAAGATATGCGACAAATTAAAAGTGTTGAAATACACAGAAAACTTCACAGAGCTTGGCTGCTGGTTACTCAAGAACTTCTCACATAGGTTTGTAATGACAGTTCTGGACTTAAAACCTCTAAAACTCTGGCTACAGCCTTGAGATCTGTGTTGAAGAAATATGAAATATGAATATGAAAAAAGGCTGCAATTGAATCTACTTGCAAAGGTGCTTGAAATAAGTTGATTTGAATTTAAAATATCAAAGTAATCCTGCAGAACTGGCAGATTATTTTCACCCGGTTTAAGAAAATGATACTCTGGGGACGCAATTGCTGAATAGGAAGTTAAAACTGGATGAATTAATGTAAAGCCTCTCTAAGCACGCATGAAAGGTTCATTTGGTGACAAAAAAAAGGGAAAGCCTGTGCCTCAGAGAACTCTTTATAGCTGAACGTGGATCTTACAGACTCGGATAAAGAGGAATAGATGCAGGCTGTTGCTTTTGTTTTGTTTTTCTTTGATCATGAGGAGCATTTATTCTGTGTTACAGGAATATATATATAAATAAATAAAGTGCTCTGCAGTCACGACATACTGTAAAATAGCCACAATAACTCAAGCTGCACTAATGCTTTCTTGCAGATTATAGTATGAATCATTAAGGAGGAGGATGATCGTGGCTATGGGGAAATTAAGGGAAGTTAATTTTAGTTTTCATACCAGTAAATGAAAGCAGGCCAGCTCTCATCCCTCCCTGTGAATTACAGCTGCCTGTCTAGCGTCCCGTCACTGGCCGTGTATATCATTAATAATGCTGTTAACAAATCTTCCTTCTCGGTGTGGCAACGCAGTTCAAGCTGATATAAATTTCTGCTTGAGATTCACTCAATTTATCACCAAGGATGCAGCAGGACGTTTGCTGCCATTTTTCAAATTCCTTCATTTTCTCCTTCTTTTTTTTTTTCTTTGAGAGACAGGAGCCACCGATTTGGCAATTCCCTTAAACAGTTTGTCCCGCAGCCCCAGCTCATCCATCAGACGGACAAAGACCAAGTGCTCCATGGGGTATAATTCTGTCAGACTTGTGCTGGTGGAAGACTACCGATTATACACCAGCGTCTCTCTGTGGTGTCACTGTGGCATGCTGTATTGACACACACACATACATACACCAAGGTTACAAAACAAAGAGTTATATGGCCATGAAAACACATAAACCACCACGCTGCCTGCAGCACAGGCAAGTGACAAGGGTGCTAATTTGCAACAGCCAAGGACAAAGCAAAGAATTAGAAGCTGCAAGACACAACGAAAATCTATTTATCAGCTGGTTCTCTCCTAGAAAATAACCATGAAAGCATGAGAGGAAAAAGAAAAACAGATAATATTTGCACTGGTGGAAGAAGTATTCAGATCCAAGTAGTACTCGTGCAGTTTTTGCTTTGATATTTCTGCTGCATTAATGTGTATGTTGCATTTTACTGCTATAGTTGAGCTAATTTTATCTAATTTACATCCTGTTAACTTGTTTAATCTACAGCAATGCATCATGGTCTGTAAGATCATCATATGTTTGTTGTGTTGTGTTGAACTCCATATTTTTAAAAAGTCAACTTTCCATGAGTTTAGAAAAACAGCCCTGTTTTTCTGCTTTGTTGTTTCCAGCTAATCCAAGGAGCATTTTTAAATAGACTTTTTTCAACACATAAAGGAACACTTCACATCTTTCAGTTTATTTGAAATATTCTAAACCATAATCACCTTATTTGTACTTAAGTGTAATACACAAGTAAATCTACTGAAATCTACCCAGATCGTGGTAGCTGAGTAAGTGGTGTTTTAATAAAATTAAAACAGCACTCAGTTATGTTAGAAACATGCCTTTATACGCATTAAAAGGAGAGTGGAAAGCAATTGCAGATGTAACTAAACCTTTTCATGGCATGATTATCCCGTGAAGAAACACGTCTATCCTGAAGAGAGTGCTCTGTTCCAGACTGACAGTGTCCCCATCCTCCGACATGGTTTTTGTCTCAGACAAAGACATTGCAACAAATTGTGGAAAAAATCTTGTCATCGACTTAATACATGATACTTAAATCATAATTATTCAGTCCATTCATTCAGTGGCAGATGATAAAAATCTTTATTTCAACCGCTAAGTAGCTGAAAAATGGTTAATAATCATTAATAATGTCATTATTCTAATGCTGGCTTTGGTGGCATTTTTAATGATGTTGATTTTTCTTACTAAAGTTATTAGAGGTTAGCCACTGTGAAATAAAATGGAAATTTTATGACTAGGACGAGTTCCTTTCTTTAAAATATAAACTTGTTTCATATATGTTTAAGGAAGCAAGAGCTGCTGCCTGACAGTTTACTGTGTGTTTGATTTTAATACTTAATAGTTTTGTTGTATATAATTATATATTATTTTACACATCACTTGTTTATTAATCGTTAGTTGACTCATTGTTTATAACATATAAATACTGTCAAAATGTTTCCACCAGTGTTTAAACAAACAACATTTATTTAACAGTTTGAAATGGTTTAAAATCGTTTGTGTACGACAAAAGTTTTTTCATCACCGTTTGGAGTTTAGATAAAAAAAGAAAAATGTAGCAGGTAAACATAACTTCATCGTCAGTGTCAATAAATACATTTGGATTCAAATACGTCACAGAAAAATGAGAACAGTTTGCTGACTGTTTGCTCCAAACTACCAGAATCATTTTTCACACTTTGGTTTGGATGAATGGTCGTACAATACATGTGCAGCCATTGCAATTCAAAACGTGTTGTTCTTCATGATCAGTACTGCTGCTCCCCCACACATAAATACACCAACTGTTCAACCATCCACAATCAAAGCGGATCTTTCATTAACAACAGAATGTGCCACTCCTCCTCAAAACATGCTCTGCCTTTTGAAAATCCTCAGCTTGGTCAGGAATGTAAAGTAGATAAAAGTCAGGCTCACCAGCACATTTTTTAACGGGTACAACACAGGAGTTACATAACCAAACACAGCAATCAGAGCAACTCGAATGATGAAGAAAGGAAAGTCCTGCAGAGCGACTCCAGCAAAAGACAATAACGGGTTGTTAGGAGTGATGACCACGCGGAGAGTAGACATGAAGGCAAAGATGTAGATGGGAAACACCCAGACTGAGTAGAAGACATCTGGATGCCCTGCCACTCTCACCATATCCACAGTGTCAAGCCAGAACATAAAGCTATTCAGAAACACTTCTGCCCTTCCATCCCTCTTCCACAGGAAGCCCACAGGACCAGAGTAGGATCGTGGACGTGAGGAGTACACGTAGGCAGCGGTGGGTGCTCGTAAGCTGGGTGTTGAATGGCCGGGTGAGCCGCTGAAGTCCTGCCATCTGCCTGAGGCGCTGCCATTCCTGGCCTCTGGCTGGACTTGGGTCAAACCATTTTGGCCTTCATCAGTGTGCAACTGGCTGGCTACTGTGGTCACATGTTCCAGGTGGGTGAGGACGGGGCCTGATATGTCAAGGTCAGGATCCAGGCTGTCTGCTGCAAATGGCAAAAGCACAAACAACATCAGCCCCTCCTTGATATAAAGGGGGGGTGTAACACAATTCAACAACATCCTCCAAAGGTTGAATCAGCACCTTCTCTGAAACAGAAACTGAAGATTATAACATTCATAAAGGTTTTTATTGCGGCACTTTGCATAAGACTGCATACCTGTGTATCATCAGTGTAGGAGTTCAGATTCTTTTCATGACCGAGCAAAACAATACCTAAACAATCAAACACCTTAAACGTGCGTTTATCAGCAGGTTTACTCACATTTTTAGTTAAAAGTCATGCTGGTCTCAGAAATGTCTGGTCTCTGAGTCATTCACTCAGTACTTTATTTTTTTAAACTTTTTGCTGGCTCACTGTGGCCACTTGAAAACAAATACATGTGAAATAGTAAAAGGTCCAATTGGTGGATTAACTGAAAAATAGCAGTTTATAGATGTCACATTAAAGAGTGCTTTAGAGGCTTTTGAGGGTTGATTTGAACCTTTCCCAAACTATGTTATCGTCTTTAGGATCTTTAATGTTTCTGTTCATTATTGTGATGAGTCACACCTTTTTCTGTTCTTAAGAGCCGTTGTGAAGCTCAGCGTGTACAGCCGCCATCTTGGCAGTTCAGCATATGCCGCCTCCCGGATAAACTAAAATTGGGCAATGTCAATCAAAGTGGTCATGCTTTTAATTGTGGTTTAAGCTTTATTATAATTTGAACTGTACCCTCAGTACAGTTGTCATGAACAGGAAAATTAGCTATAGAGACCAAAACAGTTTTTTGTACCAGGCTGTAAACATGTTTATTTCTGCTGTAAATTTGGACATTTTAACATGGGGACTTATGGAGACTGACTCGTTCTGTAGCCAGCCTCAAGTGGACGTTTGAGGAACTGCACTGGCTTCACTTCACAGCCCTGGAGGTTGCCACTTGGAGCCAACATGAACAATGCCATGAGCCTTAAACTGATGCAGCTAAATGGAATTCAAGTATAATTAATTGTATTTTTTATACCTTAAAAAATAATTTGAAACAGCTTCAAGCCTTACATTTTCCAATGAGCTTGCAGGGGCGAATCCTCTCTACGATATCCACACAGATGAGGGAGAAAAGCACCAAGGAAACAGGCAACTCTGTGAAATGGTCGAGCAGGAGTCCTCTGTCCACCTGCACCTACAGCATAAGGAAAGTCCTGCAGAGCGACTCCAGCAAAAGACAATAACGGGTTGTTAGGAGTGAACCACGCGGAGAGTAGACTGAAGGCAAAGATTAGATGGGGACACCCAGACTGAGTAGAATACATCTGGATGCCCTGCCACTCTCACCATATCCACAGTGTAAGCCAGAACATAAAGCTATTCAGAAACACTTCTGCCCTTCCATCCCTCTTCCACAGGAAGCCCACAGGACCAGAGTAGGATCGTGGACGTGAGGAGTACACGTAGGCAGCGGGGGGGCTCGTAAGCTGGGTTTGAATGGCCGGGTGAGCCGCTGAAGTCCTGCCATCTGCCTGAGCGCTGCCATTCCTGGCCTCTGGCTGGACTTGGTCAAACCATTTTGGCCTTCATCGTGTGCAACTGGCTGGCTACGTGGTCACATGTTCCAGGTGGGTGAGGACGGGGCCTGAATAGGTCAGGTCAGGATCCAGGCTGTCTGCTGCAAATGGCAAAAGCACAAAACAACATCAGCCCCTCCTTGAAAAAGGGGGGGGGGGTAAACACAATCAACAACATCCTCCAAAGGTTGAATCAGCACCTTCTCTAAAACAGAAACTGAAGATTATAACATTCATGAAGGTTTTTATTGCGCCTTTTGCATAGACTGCATACCGTGTTATATCAGTGTAGAGTTCAGATTTTTCATGACCGAGCAAAACAATACCTAAATAATCAAACACCTTAAGCGTGCGTTATCAGCAGGTTTACTGCTCACATTTTTACTTAAAAAGTCATGCTGTCTCAGTTCTGGTCTCTAGCATTCACTCAGTACTTTAAACTTTTTGCTGGCTCACTGTGGCCCTTGACAACAAATACATGTGAAATAGTAAAAGGTCCAATTGGTGGATAATAAAAATACAATATATAGATGTCACATTAAAGAGGTACGAAAAATATGTGCTTTAGAGGCTTTTGGGGGTTGATTTGAACCTTCCCAAACTATGTTATCGCCTTTAGGATCTTTAATGTTTCTGTTCATTATTGTGATGAGTGTACTGCGCCATCTTGGCAGTTCAGCATGCGCGCCTCCCGGATAAACTAAAATTGGGCAATGTAATCAAAGTGGTCATGCTTTTAATTGTGGTTTAAGCTTTATTAATTTGAACTGTACCCTCAGTACAGTTGTCATGAACAGGAAAATAGCTATAGAGACCAAAACTGTTTTTTGTACCAGGCTGTAAACATGTTATTTCTGCGTGGAATTTGGACATTGAACATGGGGACTTATGGAGGCTGACTCGTTCTGTAGCCAGCCTCAAGTGGACGTTTGAGGATTGCACTGGCTTCACTCCACAGC
>NC_040012.1:9343209-9431086 GCF_000972845.2 Larimichthys crocea
GAACAATGCCATGCCTGGAGGTTGCCACTTGGAGCCAACATGAACAATGCCATGACCCTGAAACTGATGCAGCTAAATGGAATTCAACTATAATTAATCGTATTTTTTATACCTGTGATTTTCACTTAAAAAATAATTCAAAACAGCTTCAAGCCTTACATTTTCCAATGAGCTTGCAGGGGCGAATCCTCTCTATGATGTCCACACAGATGAGGGAGAAAAGCACCAAGGAAACAGGCAACTCTGCGAAATGGTCGAGCAGGAGTCCTCTGTCCACCTGCACCTACAGCACAACCGACAACATGATAAAGAAATGAGCACAATAGCAGAAAGAACTGGTCTGCCATTCAGAAATCATGAGGGATCAAGCAGGAAGAAACTAAATCGAAACTCTTTATTATGGCATTCATCTGCACTGAGAAAGAAGAGCTCTCGCATTCCAAGTTTTATGAAGCCATCTGATTTTATTACACCATCATTACAGACATTAAGACGTTGCTGAATGCACTTAACACAAGATTAAAAAATATTAAATGTATGAATATGTCTGACAAGTCTTTTAGGCCAGATTCTTTTATTTATACCCTTGCTAGTCCAGGAATAAAATCGTTAAGGAGTCGGTGTCACAGTCTTTCTTAGAGTGGTGGATGGTATTAAAGTTTGGGTTAATGGCCAACCTGTTATGTCCACTGTGGGTTACTGAATAGCCAAGACAGAGAGTACAGTCTTGTGACAGTGGACACATTTCATCTGCTTCTTTTTTTCTACTTGTGATGGTGCCAAAGTCCTTCCCAGTACACGGTGAGGAAATAATTGGATGCAACTTCAAGAAGCAAAATCTCAAGAGACAGAGCAGTATTGGTGACGGGCAATCTTTTTCTTTCTCTGTGGTGCAATGTGCCGTGCCAGCCATCACTCAGGGAGTAATTATATTGCCCTAAACACATTCTTTCACACAAGGGGGTCATAAAACTAGTTTGTACCACAAATGGACTGTTTACAACAAATATGCCTCTTCAAGGACCCCGTCAGAGCATGGCAGAACAAAACGTCAACAGGTGGAGACAAGAGCCATCAGTCTCGATGACATTACCTTGGAGCTGGCTATTAAAATAGCAAAGCAGGGTAGTGTGCAGAGGATGATATATGCCAACAGTGTTGGTCTCCTGAAAAACACAATACGTTGTTTTAGTTCATGTTTGATCAATGATCTTCCCAGGTGACTAATTGTTCTGATGCTATTCTTAATATTTAAACTCTGTTTAACTGGCAGATTTAAATTAAATTACTGAATACATTTACTGTACTGTAATTATATATAGTTTTTAAATACGTAAGTATTTCTACTTGATGCTACCTCATAAATTTCAGAAGCAAATATTGCACTTGTTACTCATGATGTTTACTAGGCTCTTTATAGATACCCGTAGCACTAAAAGTGTGCTGAACTGAGCAAAGCTGCATTTTATTGCTTATGGACACAGACAACACATGAAATATGATGCATCGCTAAAAGTTAAAGATTAAACAACAACACATTATTAAGTAATTAAAATTAGCTTCACATCAGCTACTACTATTTTAACAGGTATGTTTAAAATTGTAGTTTAGCTACTTTTACCAAAGAGACTCAGTTTTTCCTTCCTCTACTTCATTGTTATTCAAGTGTTTCTCTTCCTGTCAAGTCCATTTTATTTATGTAGCCACAAAGTCACAAATTTGCTTCAAAGGGTTTGTGTTCTTCAAATCATTTTGACTTTGTTCACCTGCCTGTCTCATCGCCCATTTGTTTTAGGTAAGATGCTTCATCTGGCACATGTAGATACTTAATCATGGTGACACTGATTAAACTGCTTCCCAACAGCTGTACTCACCACTGTGTGATCTCTGAGATGAACCTCTTACGTTTCAGGATCAGATATTTCAGAGGAACCCACACCAGCAGGGTCGCAGAGGTCACGTAGGCCATAGAGACTGCCACAACTAACCAGTAAGCTGTTAGATCTCGTCCTTTCACGTCACGTATGAGTCTGGCAAACCTCTCCATAATCACAAAGATGGGTATGACGAGAGCTGCAAACTGCAGCACCTCGTACAGGATGAGCTTGATCGTCTTCCCCGAGGGCATGATCTCTGAATGCCAGTCGCTGGTCTGAGCTTGGAACAGAAGACTTTGACAATCATCTCCCACAGAATGAGCCAGTCGAGCCGTTGGACTCTGCACACTGGCATTGCTTACACTGCACTGGAGGCTGTATTTTTTCTTTTTATTGCTGAAGTAATGAGGTGGTCATGCTCACTTTTTTATGGGCTCAGAGAAGGGCACTCCTAAACCATCATTTCAAGGAGAAAATTACACTGAGTCTACCACAACAAGTTCTGGAAAAAATACTAGATTAGATTGTGGCATGAACAAAATAATAATGACTGAAAATGGGTAAATTGACAATATAGAAACATACACATTTAAATATTGGAATATTAACTACTAAATTTTGTGTAGAATTGCAACAAAACTAAAAAACGTAATGTGAAATTAAACTGTTCTTAATAATTCTTTAAAAACCAACAACAACATGCTCTGTGGCTGCTGAGGAAAAGTGCCTTGCCTTTTTTTTTCCCCCATCTACCTAGGTTAGATCTCAGATACACTGATCACCATCTAGTGGCAGAAGGCAGTTTTTAAATATCTTGAAAATTTCAGTTAAAGTTTGGGAGAAATCTTAATTTATGCTCAAAAAACTGGAAGGATTTGCAGACAGTACATTGGCAACATAAACAAACTGATTGGTGACACACTGAGTCTTTCTTAATTCTTCTATTAACCAGTGAGAAAAGTGGACAAAATCAACACCAACACAGAAATGTGAAATAATCAAAAGGTGTTTTAACATTAAAAGTAGGGAGCCTACTGGTCAAAGTGAAAGCTGATTAAGAAAATCGGTTTTCAGGGTCTTAAAATCTACTTAAAATGTCTGATCAATGAAACTTTTTGCAAAGTTAAGTGTAACTAAATAATAATAATAATAAAAAAACAAGAAAAACAAGAAAACATTGCTATTATTCTGTACATTTGGCCTGGTTTTATTGTGAATACCAATTAATAAGTATGGTTAAAAGAATACATACAAACAGCAGGGTACAAGTTTAGACAGAAACTTTACAATAATGATGTTTCAAAACTTAAAAACAGGCAGAATCTCAATCCTGTGCAATAAAGTTACATCGAGGCTGCAGTCCAACACCGTGGTGCAACGAGATGTTACGAGGGATGATTAACTGGCTCCTAGGTCCTGTGGTCCCAGAATAGCTGCTACTTTTTTTTTTATATTTAATATTTTCAGCCCTCTTTGATCCAACACATTAACACTTCACTTTTACTCTTGCATTTAGTTGAAGGCAGCAAAAAAAGAAAAGAAAAGATTTTCTTGTCTTTGAATCAACTATATCAAAGTTAAAATCAAGTCCCGGAGAAAGAAAAAAAGATTGTTTGTTTTGCAAAGTCCCAGATGTTGAGCTAAAGTTATGGCAGCACGGGGATAGTAAGGACATCTGAAACATCTTACTTCAAGAGTTGAAATGACAAAATCTTTACAGTCAGATCAATACACCAATTTGCCCTGCAATTGGAAAATCTAGTTTAACATACTTAAAACTGCTTTGTAATTCCTTCATGTAGCATTGTTTAGATATTATATTAATACAACAACAGATAAATAATTTTCCTGTTTCATCAGCTTTTTGCAAACAAGTCCGTGTTTGTAAGGATGTCCTCTTTCCCAAGGACTTTAAAGTATGTAGTGAGATCAACGTATGGTGCGAGAAGTAGACTTTGTACAATATTTGATCGTAAATGACTTACGTCACTGTAACGGATAGCTTAGGGAGTCCTTGGGGAAGAGGTGTTTACAAATCCTGACTGTACTTCCCAAAATCTTATTTCAGTTCAGCTTCAGGTAGAATTTGTTTTAGTGTTAGACAGCTCTGAGAAAGGACACGTCTGAATGCATGGGGAGGTTCGATCAGTTTTTCACATTACCATTTGACCCTACAGTACAATAAGCATGTATCAAACACAGAGAGAAACGTCCATGTCCTCACGCGAGCGATTTTAAATATACAACTAAGTTATGCAGAATATCACATATTCCGCTTTTCTCTGAATACATACATCCTGCACTGCTTCTCCATTTAAAATAGCATATCAATAGTCAAAACATAAATTAAAATGCACTACAAAAAAAACATATTCATTTTTCAACACTGACTAAAGAGATGCTTTAAAGACACTGGGGCTGTTCAGAGAGATCGCCCAGTAGTAGCCAGGTCTGTGGTACGAGTCTGTTAGTACAGCCCCTGAATGGAGACAGAGAGCAAACTCTACATCCACCAACAAAGACCTAGAGCTGCTCATTTTGAAAAGGAAAACTCTGCAATATGAAGTTAAGAGTCAATCGTGTAAAGAAAAGAAAGAAAAGAAAAGATAATATATCTGTTTTCTGGCATGTGAGTGTTTGTTTCACTTTGTTCTCTTTGGCTAGTACACCTTTTAATTCAGCAGGGACATCATGGCTGCAGAGTTCACCTTTAAGGCTGAGAGAAACACCCGGAGCTGTGCTAACATCCAGCCCACCCATGAGGTCGTCATGTGGCTTCATCTACTAGTTCAGTACAGTATATACAAGAGTCATGTGCATGCTTCAACTCCTCTGGTTTCTTTTCCCTCCAAACAAAACAAAACAAAAAACAAAGTGGCTTCAGTTTTCAGTACTTCTAAAAGTTGATGACATATGCAGGATGTAGTAGCCTAACATGTTCAGCATCGCTAAAAGTCCTTTTTCGGATAGAAAAACAAAAAAAAACGGTAAATGTAAATCGACCCCCACCCCCTCCTCCTAAAGCAGATGCTTTAAGTGGGTGAGAAGGCTGTGGTACACTGTGGATTTCCCTCCATATTAGTGTGTGAGTGAAGGTAATAAGGGATGTGACTGCTGTATATCTGCCTGTACTGTGTTGTGTTGTGTAGTGTAGTGTAGTGTAGTGTAGTGTAGTGTAGTGTGTGTGTGTGTAGCTCCAGTGTGCATGTTAGGTGGTGTGTGAAGGAATGCCTGTGTGTATTTCACACTTGATCAAATAGTAATTGCATATTGACTTTGTGTTTCGGCCTACAGTTACACTTGTTTTCGCAAAGCAATTTTAGTAAAGATTTATTTAACAGGTCTGTAATTTTCTGAACCATTTTCTGGGAAGTTTCTAGTTAAGAAATATGGAATTTGATACTAATTATCCATAAAATACTACATTTAAATTGCATAACCCTAAAAAGTCAGTACGCCATAGATCAAATGATCATCCAGAAATATACACACCATATGAGAAATACAGTTTCCAATAATAAAAGACTGATGCATAAATATTTACTTGAGTTTAAACTGAGTTTCTCTTTTACGGAAATCATCTGCTTAGAAATCCGCTTAATGCCCAACTGAAATAACTTTTCCTCTCATTTCCACTATGATTTGTACTAATCTATTTAGTTCTTTCCAGGAAACTTCCTAGAAAATGTTAAAATTATAGACCCATAAAATATCCTTTCATAAAAAGGAAGCAATAAATGTCAGGGGTGGCGTACATAAAAAAAAAGGATGCATATATTGCTATCAGATCTAGATTTGGAAGTGATCAGGCTTGAATTACGAGTGTGAATTAAGAACAAAATGCAACTGAAAGCTCCTCCATGTCTTCACATTTGAGTCACATAAAGACATGAAGAAGAAGAGTGTAAATGCAGAAGAATAATTTAAATAAAGTCCTAAAAGAACACAAAGTGTCCAGTTACAGACCATGTGTAACTTGGTGTGAGCTCTTCAAAATGAAACCCCTCCTGATCACTTCGAAACCTGGAGTGAGAAGTGTAACTGTATATTTATTTATTGTGTCAAATGTCAAGTTAGTCTTTTTGATTTCTTCTTCTTCCATCCATCTGGTGTTCTATGATAAAACTAAATATAAAAACATAACAGAAGAAATTATCTACGACCACTATTTGATCGGGTCTGGTGTAGGTGTATGCGTGAGGATTACAGTGAGCTCAGGGGGCCCTATAGCAAGGCTTTCTCTGAGTAGGGGGCCTGTGAGACATCTGAGGAAGGTGCTATGCTCGGGCCGGAGTGGGTGCTGTAGTTTGGTGTCTGCGTCATGCCTGCGGGAGTCGTGCCTGGGACAGGGCCGGGGGCGCTGGCTGGGTTCTGGTAGGACTGTACGTCTGCTGGGGCCATGCTGCCTGGACCTGCAGTGTAGACTGGCGGCTGACCCATGTACATGTGAACATCACTACAGAAAAGAGCGAAGTTCATTACGACATTGCAGCAAGGTGGAAGCATTAAATATTAGATGGAAGGTTAAATTCATAATAACATAAACTCTAATAAAACCCAGTGTTCAAATAATGTCTCAAATAACAGCCGTGACCAGCACGAACATTTGAAGGCCAGTCTCTGATAAAAGCCGAGTAATACTTAAACGGGCATGGAATTAACTTGTAATTTAATTTGTGTTTCCACAGAACTGATTTCAACCACACAAGGACAGAGTCACGTCATACTTACCGATCTGCTCTCTCTCAAACACAAGCACACAAACACAAAATGCTATTGTGCTGGTTAAATTATTGTCAATAAAACCCACCAATTCCTGAAAATGTTAAAATATAAAGAGTCTTTTAATGTTAAATATGTATAGGAAGCTGGCACTGCACTCATATAATTAGTGAATGAACAGAACAAATAAACAGTATTTCTGTTGGAGTTGTGTGGTGAGTTTGACATGACTCTGTTGGTGTACTGAGAAACTAATGCTATAAATTTATATTATACTGGATTTATCTAGGTAAATATGGAAGCATTAATTCAGTTTGCATTAATGGCAAAACAATGGAAGAACTACAGAAAACAAAGAGGCTTCATACTAAAACACACTCATACAACAGGGGCAGTTAAGAAAGAAGTCCTGTCTATTGTAAATACCTGTAACAAGTAAAGACCTGGTTCTATCTGCAGTTTGGGGAAATAAAAGGTTTCAGCCACTATTTGAGAATTTACAGTACTAACAAAGATTTCATGGACGGTTAATAAAAAGGTAAATACAAAGATTATAAATAAGCAAAAAAGCAAATGAGTAGTTTTTTAGCGTCATGTTGTTTTGCGCTTTAGTGAACCAGAAAAACAAACCGCTGTCAAACTCACCTGGGCTTTAGTGAACCAGAAAAACAAACCGCTGTCAAACTCACCTGGGAGCTGGCTGACCAGGTGGAAGCTGCTCCATGGGGACAGTGTAACCCTGCACCGCGGTACCGCTCATGGCATACGAACCTGATGCAGGTTGACCAGGGTAGACCTGCGGTCACAAGCATGCAGAGAGAACATACAGTTTGAAAAGATCAACAGCAATTTAGACCAGTAACATGATGGTTAAACAACGTAAATCTGTATATTATCTTTATTTATTTTATATCTTTATCTATTTTATTATTTTATCATTATCTATAAATACTGAGCACAGTTTTCTATTCTTTAGCAGGACACTACTTTTGTCCAAAGAAGAAGAAGAAGAACAACAACAACGGGCTCCTAATTCAGAGGCAAACATGCATGTAGACTGTAATATTTAAACTGTTCCTGTTAAAGGACAGTGCAGCCAAAACCTAATTAAACTTATTTTTCTTCGTATCTGGACTGTAATTGAATATCATCCAAATAAGTTTAGGTATGATTCATGATCTCATTAGAAATGGTTTCTGCTTTTTGTGCTACGGTGCTAAGAAAAGTGGCACTCTCAGTAAAATGTGTTTCACTGTTTTACTGTCTTCACTCCTTTGGTGTTCCCTTTTGTATTTGGTTTTGATTTGTAAAAATATTTTTATTCCAGGGACTGACCCCGATAGACTGAAATCCCTGGGTCAAGTTGACTGTACCTGCTGTGCGGCGCTGGCAGGCTGCTGCATGTAGTACTGTTGGCTCTGCAGCTTGGCATACATGGCATAAACTGGATCTTCATTCATCAGCTTGGCATACAAGGACAGAGCTTCCATCACCTTCACATTGAGCTCTGAGAGCTCTGAGTGCTTCCTGTCGATACAAACCCACACAGAGGGAGTTCGATTGAATAAGTCAGTGTTCATCTGTTGCTTTAAATTCCTTTCATCCGCAGTTTAACACTATGTAGTTTTGAGCACAACGTACCTGTCTATATCCTCCAACTTCTGGTCAATGAGTGGTCCCATTTGATTGCACGCACCTGATGAAAATTAGAACAAATAGTTTATACATACATATAAAACCAAGTCATGTCAGATTTGCTTCTCTATACCGACATTGACTTTTTCATTCATTTACTTTATTTCAACCCTAAATTCAGTTACCTTCCAACTGTAGTAACTCAACGCTGTCCGACTGGTTGTCTGTTGGATCTGCACTCTGGATCATCTGCAGTAGCTGGTCCATTTTGTCCTGAAAGATTTCAATAACGTTTCTTTGTTGTGTCTCATTTTGATCCCATTATGGAACAGCACTCTTCATTTATTGACGCAACAGTGAACAAGCTTTGTAAGCAAGTATTTACACAAGGGAACGTACCTCGTCTATATATACAGGCTCTTGTTCGGGCTCTATGGTCTCCACCTGGATGTCCTCGCTGAACTGTACTGTCTTCTTCTCTGTCTTCACTGTAGAGTTCACAAAATAACAGCAGCAGCAAAACAATGTAACAGCAGCAATCAGTTAGAGACACATAAGAGGTCAGACTGCGCTGACTTGACCTTCAGTAATAGTCCGATAGTAGCACAAAAAACTGGTCTGAAAATAAAATCTGAAACAAGCCATTGAAAAAATCATGTTGAAATATCATATTCATATTTATATGTTATATATTACTTACTATATTACTTTTTCTACAGTACATCCTGCTATAACAAGTCATAAGCTGACATTATGTTTGCTGAGTGAGAGTTTTATGATTTTAAGTTCCCACCAGACGGCACCAAAGCAAAGCTGACAGTGAAAAATAATCTACTACACATAGGTCAACAATGTAAACATAAATTAGAAAAAACAGATTCTGTATCAAAATGTCAGACACTCAAAGTTGTTGCATCAGTATCAGAGATGTGAAAAGCTGCATGAAGCTCTCTCTAATCTGAGGAAATGTTCATATGGCTTCCCAGAAATACCAAAAATCTTTTACCAGCTGTGTTTAAGTTTTAAAGTATTTCCCACTCTAGGATCGATAACGCTATGTTGGCTAATGGACTAAATGGGTTATCAAAAGGACTACAGATGACATAAGCAGACAAAGGATGTGCTGTGTGTGTGTGTGTGTGTGTACTCACTCATCTCAGGCTCTGCAGTGAGGTCGGCTGTGACGAAGTTAGACGGGAACAATCCCACTCCCTGGTACGTTTCCCCTTTCCACCAGTTCGGGTCACTGATATAAGAAAGAAACAGCCTTTGGTTGTCGTGTTCTCAGTGCTGTATTTACATTTCAGATTACAGATTCAGATTACAGAGTGTGTGTGTAAAAAAAATCACCTATCGTCCAGGATAGTGATGATTTCTCCTGACTTGAAGGTGAGCTCATTGTCCTCGGCTGCCTCAAAGTCGTAGATGGCGCGGACTTTCCTGCCGTCAGACTTGTGTGATGAGAGCAGGCTGGAGGTGCTCGGGTAAAGACCCGACAGGGAGGTCTGTGGCTGCTGACGCTGCTCCTTCAGTGACAGCTCAATAGCTGCGCGCAAAAGAGACGGACATGTGAAATCATGCTTGCCTTTGAGATACCTGAAATGTTGCCGAACATCTGAAATGCGTTAACCCAGTGTAAACAGCGATTTATGAAATGTAAATAAAGAATTTAAAAGGTGTTCATGTTTTTAAGGATGATAACTCTTCAAATACATTTCTCTACAGACACCTGAGGAATAAAGGAGCCTCCTCACCTTTGGCCAAGTCCTCTTCTTCTTTTTTGTTTGTTGAGGTGGAGGGATCCTTTGCCACTAAAGCAGGGCTTGCTTTCGCCTGCTCTGCAGCCTGTGAAAACATAAAAATCACATGCTCAGATGACTCATCAGCCAGGGTATAAAAGGACAAATCTGGGTCTTAAAGTTTACACAACACAACCTCAACTCCCCCAGATGCACAAACATTTTTTGTTAGATCATTTTTTTTTATACAACGCACAACAAAGGTCTTCTTCTGGAATTCAAATGAGAACATTGTAGTTGTATGGTATGGGTCTTAACTAGGACGCCTGCCCTCTCCTAGGACTAAAAAAACTTAAACTATTGCACCCTGCACACCTACCTGGGACCCCACAGCTGGGAAAGTGACACCCTGCTCACGCAGATTCTTGATCATAGCCGAGATCAGACTGAGTTGGGGATCATTGCGGAAATCCTCTGCCCACTCCACCATCAGGGCTTTCAGCTTCTCACACACTTTGGGGTGGCCCTGAACAAAAAAAAAAAAAAAAAAGCACATCAAGAGAACAAGGAACTGGATGCAGCATGACCTCATTTTTAAATAATCAGAGATAATTAAGAGAACCTTATGTGGATAACACACTGAACATAAAAAAAGACATCACGTACCTTGTTTAAAACGTTACTGACTTCGCTGGCAAACTCTCTGGAGCACACCTCCAAGTGGAATATCTTCCCACAGTTTGAGACACAGGCTCCAAGAAGCTGCGAAGACATCGGTACAAACAATTGATCAACATGTGACAAACATATTAGGATATAACTTATCATAGAATAAGTCATACTAGCTCACATCTAGGTGGAATATTAAGGGCAGATGACAAAAGAACTACAAACACTACAACCAGACATTGTTGTTTGTTTACACTACATTGCTTACAGTCAGTGCCTGCATGGCCACATGGGGATCTTTGTGGTTCACTCTTCTCATTATAGAGCGGAGACATTCCTTAGGCCTGCAACAGAATGTTAGAAATCAAAAAAGTTTGAGGAGATTTACTGCTCAGCAAAGACAAAAGAACGATCCAGCTGTGTTAAGCTGAGCATTAAGGTATGTCCTTGGGATCTATCTCCAACCCTCCCTGGGATTTGTGAGTTTTTACAACTTCAAGCAATGCCTGATAAATGTGTGTGTTTGTGTGTGTGTTTGTGTGTGTGTGTTTGACGATAGTTAACTAACCCAGTGCGTGACTGTCCTATCTTATCACATATGTCCAGAATGAGGCCCCAGTCCTCAGCTGTGTTCATCTCACTGGTTGCTTTCTCTGCAGGAAAGAAACACAACAACGTATGAAGAAAAAGTTATTTGCAAAAACACTCTCTTTTCACGCCTTATTCTATCTACAGACAGAGAGGAGCGGTGAGGATCGGAAATGATAAAGCTTCTTGAAGCAAACTGTCGTCGTTTGCATGCGAGACTCTATCTTGTGCTGTTAAGAAAATATACAGATAACAGTTAGTGGTGAGGCTTCCTCTTTGTCATTGCAGCTTCACGTCTTTGGCGCATGTCGCCATGATTTTTTTGCAACTTCTCCTCTCTGCAGAAATGACAAAATTTCTACAGTATTTGATGGACCAACAGTTAATGCAATGCGCACAGTATCTAGCCTCTGTGTACTTGACTTGTCTTGCCTTGTACGTTACCGGACGGTTAAATAAAAAGTAACTAATAAAAGTGGTGAAAGTAGGACCTCTTACAGAGCTGACACACACTGCCATCCAACCATATGACCCACGTGTTTAGCAGCACAGTACACCGAACGATGATAAACTCCGCTGGCAAAGAGACAATATGGCCACAGGTGTGACGATATATGGTATGAGAAGATATAGATTTGCTATACCATTCATACTGCTGCAGCTATTGTTGTGAACAAAGTCAAAAACCAACAAGAAGGACTTCTTTATGATCATGTTGGATTACTTTTACATCAATGTGATGAAGTAATTTTATGTCTTTTAAAGGTTTTAACTCGCTGATTGAGACATTCCTGTCTGACAGGTTCTTAATTGTTTCACATACAATATATTATATCAAGATTCATGCAGACATATAACACACAATGCATCTATCCCAAACACCTGGATGCAAGTGGATGATGAACACAAGCCAAAGAGACAAAAACACACCAGCCTGAAAAAGATTTACATATTGCGTAGTTCACTGTTACTTGTTTTTATTTTCCTGTTATTCATACATGTGTATATAGTGTTGAAATAGGATATTGTACAGGGTTAAAGTTTTCTTACTATCTCACTCACTGTTTGGGAGCTGCTGTGACAAAAACAATAATAAAGTATTTCTGATTCTGATTCTTGCTGCTGTAGTTTCATATTGTGCTGTGCATTGAAGTGGTTAACCACTCGACACAGAACAAAGGAAACACGTTATGGTTTCACACACACACACACCCCACCGCATCCTCTTTCTCCTGGACTAAGTGTGAAGCTGCCGGGCGAGAGAGGCGATGATGAGGCAGCTTAGCTACCTCAGTTATCTGATGACAGCATCGTCTGGTGACCGTTAACGATTAAAAATACAAATATATATATAAAAAAATACACATTTTGAGTAAAGTTAACCCTTTAAATGTCAGTCTTCTTGATGATATCATCCCAAAAATGTTTGTCTGCTTGCTGAGCTCAGTCACATAAGATAAGATTGCGAGCTATAGCCAGCCAGCTAACTGAGCGAATCACAACAAAACACAAAGCAGACGAGACGTTTTAAATAATAATACAAAAAAACAAATAACACCTACTGCAGCTTGGCAGTTTATATAACCTGCAATATACACTAACAAGTCATATAGCATCATCACTACAGATCTGACATTTAAGCTGGAGGCAGCAGGAGAACACAAACAAAGCTAACTGATCAGAGCTAGCCTGCTGGAAATAGCCTGGTTACTCACCAACATCTTGGTCGAAGGGGTTGGTCGTGAAGAGAGGCATTGCTGGTGTGTTGACACAACAACAGATTTGTCCCCTTCCCCTTGTTACGTTTCTGTCCCTCTTTGTCTTATTTCACACAATAGAAATGCATAGTAACGACAAACTTCATGAATGTCAAACGTAGCTGGCTCTATTCTACACAGTCACTGCTTCGCCCCAGACGGCAACAAGCGAGGCATGCTGGGTAATGGATGCAGATAGTCCGGTGTCAAATAAATCGATACCACCCAATGATTTAACACCCTCGCAAGTCACACAGGTGTTAATTAATCTGTCTTCACTGTGACAATGAACCATAAGCTACAAACTGTAGCCGTACAAAAAAAATAAAATAAATAACATGTCATCGTCAGGTGATGGTGATCATGTGACATTATCTCATCGTGTAACAGTTACAAACAGATGCAGTAACCAAATTAACTCTTTAATGTTTTTTTTTCTTCTGTCCATAATGTGTAGATTATTTAAAAAAATATATATATATCATTGGTTAATGAAATACTCAGATATGTTACTTATATATATATCATTGGTTAATGAAATACTCAGATATGTTACTTTAAGCAAAAGTAACAATATCACAGTGTAAAAGTACTTTGATAGAAGTAAAAAAGTTGTTTTCCAAAATGAAGTAAAAGTTGTATTAGCATCAAGATATACTTAAAGTGCTAAAATAAAAGCAGTTGAATGATACAATATCGTGCAAACATCAATCATTTTGCAGCCACTTCATTTATAATCCAGTGTAAATGTCAATTAGTAAGTACTGTGTGGAGGTACTTTTATGTTTGAGTATTTTCTACTCCACTACATTTTGGAAGATTTTTTTCTTCTTTTTTTCTCCACTACATTTATTTTTTGATAACATTAGAAATACTTGTACAATCCAGCGGGATCCAATACAACAACTCTGCCATAATTTATACTTTTTTTCACTTTTGTTGACACTGTCAGAGAGGTATTAATTTAACTGTTATGTTTACTATTGCCATAATATTAAAAATAGCTTACAATATAATGCAGTCCAGTTTAACCACACTGCAAATACTAATACTATATTATACATTTCTACTTCTCTGTTAAGGGAGAGGCTTCTTTTTATAATTGTGATGAACATAATAAAAGTTTTAAAATTTATTATTGATTATTTCACTGTATTTCTTTCTGTATTACCATACTGTACTGTGTGGCTCCCATAATTACACAAATGTGAGGATAAACATTTTTACCATCTAAATATAATTATATTAGCTAAATACTATTTATGCATTTGGATGAACCGCTGTTATTAAATGAGTTGGAGAGATTTACAGACATAATTAGATTATTTAGGTCACAGTTAACTAGGGTAAGTAGCTAAGGCACTGTTGCCTAATTTCAGTGTAATCCTGCAAATCCAATAGATTTGAGTTAAAGGTGCAGTGTGTAAGATTTTGAGACTTTGTTTGTCATAACTATGTTTTCATGCAAGTATATTCACCTTAAAATAAGAATCTTTTTCGTTTATGTTATTTAAAAATTATTCTTTTATATCTACAGAGGGAGTGGGTCCTCTTTCATGGAGGTCACCATCACCACCAGAACAGAAAAACTAAATAGTGACTCTAGACAGGGCCCTTAAAGTGTTGTCTCTCCTTTACACTAGGAAGGTGAGGGCGATGTGAGGAAATTTAAAGTCTTCCACAAATTATATATTTTTTATCTTATCACAGCCACTTACAATTAAGATATCAGTCAATATATGTATTTAATAAATGGAAGATGTGCTGCCATTTTTTTTTTTTTTACCTTTTGTTTAACCATTGATGTCTGACTGTTGTGCGCATTTGTTTTGTTAGTGAAGCTTAAAATAAATAAAAGCATGTAGCTGTGCCTGCATCTCTTCTTTAGTTTTTATAGACATAAAATGACTTTACATGGTCTATAATCAAAATGCATTTATTATAGTATTTCAAAAAGCACAAAACACTCAGTTTCTTTCCCATTTTATTGTGATCCATAGGAATTTGGTAATTCCATTAAGGCTTAATGAACCTTGAGCCAGATTACAAACTGCTACTCAGTTCTTGAGCATTATATGAGTTGGAAAAGGTCAATCATACAACAATAACAACTGATTATGCAAATTATAAACATGTAACATATTTCACATATTGTATTTGGCATAATGAATAAATCATCATATGATGGCTACATTACAAAAAAAATGTACATATTGTTAATGTGTGCCTCATACTGTATATAACTCATACTGGCAGACTAAAATCTAAGAAATACTGTCCTTCATAAAACAGCAGCACTGCTCACACTGAGCATCTATTCTCACAAACAAAACAAAACAAATGACACTTCAGTTTGTAGAAAGGTGAAATTTACACTAGCTTTACTTCTATTTATTATCTCAGTATGCAGTCATTTGCTGATGGTGAGTGGGTTCTCATCATTTTCCCGGGAGCTTATTTCTAATCACAGCCCTGGATCTGTGAAGTACTTGACATTATAAAAATAGTTCCACTCTATTAACGACATAATCCTCTGATATAGATTTTTGTGTAAAGATTGAGAAGGCAGCCAAGAAACAAAACCATATGAAATCCTAACCAACAATGTATCTTTGGTTAAATATTATTTACAGATACACCTGTACAACAGTGGCTGCACCAAATAATGACTTAGTATAGCCTAAATAAATGCCTACATTCTCGTGTTTCCTTCAGTACAAATACTAGATCGATACAATTGTGGGCTGGATCTGTGCATGCTCTGTCTTTTGCACTGTATTTGTGTTGTAAAGTGCCGTTAAGACAAAGATCAGTCCAAGTCTCAGTGATGCTCGATTGAGCTGTCTTTATCAGAGTCCTCTAGACATCCAGAGCTCCTCCTCTAGTCCTTCGTTATCCTTGCATCTTCAACCTAAACTTCAGCCTCTTCACCGTTCTCCCAGAGACAGCTCACACTGTCTTAGATGGATGCTATAAAACTGGAACTTCCACTGTGAAGACAACAAAAATAAAACACATGAGGTATGGCATGGTATATTAACAATAATAACATAACTACATAATTTGAAACGATGAAACAATAAAAATGTTGCACCGTAGAATGATGCAGACACATTAGAAATATGACATAGGTGTTTTCATGTAAATTAGACATTAACATTTGAGATCTGAATTGAAATTGAGAAGTGGAAGAAATGGACAAACATCAATGTGGACCAGGTGATATGGTGAAAATCTCAATCCCACTACAACATCCCAGATCCGCAAATAATAGAACTCACTACCACCAAAATACATAATTTACTCTTGTTGCTGGTTTCAGGATATCTGTCACTTGTTTTTAAAGATTTACATCTTGAGCAGGGATCAATGGACTTGGGGTTGAGTACTACAAACTGAGTCATATCTGAAGATATTAAGACAAACAAACAAATTGTTGCACAAACACACACACACACACACACTTAGGAGGTTTCAAAATTCAAAAAAGTTTTAATAGACAGACAGTACTGACAGTCAGAGGCGCATTCACAGATGAAACCGATGCGATCAGTGCAGTAGAAATCATTCCAGTTGGCATTATGGATAAGACCAGCACAGTCCTCGCCTTCTTCGTGGCCATGGGTCCAGTTATCAGGCTGGCCAGGCTTCCACTTCCTGATAGCATTAACAACAAATTGAAGCATTATACAAAATGTGTATTAGTTATCTTCACAGATTTATATCTTCATTGTGACAGCAGTTTTGCTGGTTTACTCACTTGAAAACAGGTAACGTCCCATCCACCCATTTCCAGACATTTTCCTCCTCCCTGTCAGTAAGGCCCAGCCAGAAATATCCTTTTCCTGCAATTGCATTTCTCACAAATTGCTACAAAAAGAAGAACAAAAGACAGGACAGAGGATAAATAGTTTAGAAAAATTAGGTCAGTGATTAAAAACTATTAAATTGTCAATGAATGCATGAGAAGTAACTATGAAGATCTAATTCACCTGTTCCTCATTGTCGTTAATAATGATCATATGAGATGACATGTTAGCACAAAACTGGTGGGACTCGTCAAAGCTGAGTCTCTGAGAACCAGAGGAGAAGTAATAGCAGCTGTCTCCAAACTTTCTGAACTCAGGCGGGCAACCTGGAAATAGTCATTTACACAATCTTACAAAGATGTATCTAAAATCAGAATCAGAATCAGAATCAGAAGTACTTTATTAATCCCCATAGGGAAATTGTTTAAAATCACAGCATATGTTGAATCAGAATCTTATTTCTACCTTTATTTAATCATTTAACTCACCAGGTGATGAAGTTGGGACCACAGGTGCCTGGACCTGCCGGGACACAGAGCCTTGCGGTTCCTCTGATGGTTTTTCTGCTGGTTTCTCTGCTGGTATCTCTGCCGGTTTCTCTGCTGGTTTGGGAGGTTGTGGTTTGGGAGGCTGGGGTGGTTTGGGAGGTTGTGGTTTGGGAGGTTGAGGTGGTTTGGGAGGTTGTGGTTTGGGAGGCTGGGGTGGTTTGGGAGGAGCAGGTTGAGTAGGCTGAGGAGGCTTTGAAAATGGAGGTATTGGCGCTGGTAGCCCAGGTAACCCTGGAGGACCGGGAGCGCCGATGGGTCCAACAGGCCCACGAGGCCCATCCAACCCTGCAGGTCCTGCAGCTCCTCTGATCCCCTGTGGCCCTTGTGGACCTGGCATCCCAGACTGTCCATCCCTACCAGGAAGTCCTGGAGTCCCAGCATCACCTTTTTCACCAGGGCTTCCAGGTCGACCTCCAGACCCTCTTGATCCTTTGGCCCCTGGAAGACCCCGAGGCCCGGATGCACCCTTTGACCCTGTTGCACCTTGTGGTCCAGCAGCACCTTTCTCTCCTTTAGGTCCCACCAACCCTGGCATCCCTTTGTCTCCTTTATCACCCTTCTGTCCTGACTGACCCACTGGCCCCTGGGGACCCTTGTCGCCTCTGGGGCCCCTTGGACCTGGTGGACCTGAAATATAATAACAGCATATGAGTGGACTATATGTGTCAGAATATACTGTATATATGTTGAGGCCTTATAAGACCAGTATGTAGGACTTACTAGATGAAATGCCTCAAATTCCTCTCATGATCTAAAACATTACTTTCCATAATACAGACACTGTCTGTTCTTACCCTGCAAGATGGTGAAGTTGGTGATGAGCTGTGAGTGCTTGCTGTCCACCAGCTTCATCTCCTGCATCACCATAGAGAGGTTGCTGACCTCTTTGTCCAACCTGGCTGTGAGCTCATCTTGCTGGGCGCGCAGATCCTTGCCATCTGCCTTGGCCTCTGTTACACTACTGTTCAGTCCCAGTAACATGTCTGAATGTCGGATCACTGTCTCAGCGCAGGACCTCAGGCCATTCAGGTCGGAGCTGATGGCCCCCAAGAGCTGCGAGGCAAAACTGACATTTCCAGCCACGCGGTCCATGTCGTTCTCATGCTTGTCTAATCGTGCTTCCATCTCATCGAACTTAGATGAAGTGGTGTTATCGTGGTCTCTCTGGTGGTCCATCAGCTCACGCAAGCTCTGGTCATGACCCTCAGTAAGAGCTGAAGTGTTCTGGATCTGGCTGGCCAGTGTGCTAAGCTGAGTCCCCAAGTCATCCAGAGCTTCTCCATTGGACCGGGCCAGGGCTGAGTTGTTGGCTGCCAAAACCTGGAGGTTCTGGACCTTTTCCTTAAGCCACTCTGTGTCAGCCCAGGTTTGCCTTGATATCTGCTGCAGACCCTGATAGTCATTCTTCAGTTTCTGCACTGCCTGGCCTGCGTCTTCCACTGTCTTCTGCAGTGTGCTGAGCAGATTGCGCTGCTGGGACTGAGTGATGTTTAGAGCACTGACAGTAACCTGGGTCTGGCTCTGCTCTTTGACCTGTCCCTGTATCTCTGACTGGAGCCGTGCAGTGTCTGTCTGGAGGTCGTCAATCATGCCACTGTAGGCGGCCAAGGTCTGGTTGACCCCACGCAGTGCAGCAGTGTTGCTTTCCAGAAAACTCTGCAGGGAGACGTGGCCGTTTTGCATGTCATCTCCTGTGATATGAAGATCATCCAGCATGTCTCTGTTTCTGGTTGCCCTGAGGGCAATATCATTCAGCTGGTTTTGTAATGCCTCCAGATCGGACTTGAAAGTCTTGATTTCACTTGTGGCGTTAACTGACTTCACGCCTGCCTGATCATCTGAAAAAGTGACACACACACAAATATCAATGCACCTTCTCAGACACACAACATTCAGAATTTTGTTCACAGCTATTGTAAGTGAAAACTATCCTTATCAAATCTTGTTTTAATGTGATTTACCTAGTTTCTTTAAGTCTGTCTCCACTGCATTGATTTTGCCTCCATAATTCTGCATGCCCTCTGTGACATTGTCCATCCTCTGGACCACTGACAGAAGAGGAAAGAGAATGTGCAGAGTGTAAAATAGATGAATACAGTATATACACTTGCAGGGACAAAGGAATGATTTAAATTAAATGGAAAATATTATGATATCAATGCCATATTTGACCTCACTGTTTGGTAAGAGGAGGTGTATTTCCTGTGGAATGTGAGATTAGATAGATAGATAGATAGATAGATAGATCGATAGATCGATAGATAGATAGATAGATAGATAGATAGATAGATAGATAGATAGATAGATAGATAGATAGATAGATAGATAGATAGATAGATAGATAGATAGATAGTACTTTCTTCACCACCTTAATATGTATGACTGACTTTGAACAGCAGAGGGTGCTGCTGTATTCATTCCTTTCGAATAACTGGAAACTCAAACAGCATTTCTGAACAAAGCATATTGAACAGGCTGAAGACTTTCCTACCTTTTTTTTTTTTGTAACTGAGCAACTGTGTATCTGTTGATCAATACAAATCTCCATTTTCAGAGTACATTCATGAATTCCACTTCAAGAGTATAAACAATGTCAGTCACATGACGAATACCACGCTCGTACACTCTGACTCTGGTTCCACTTTCTCTCTCTCTCTCTCTCCTCCTCACATCTGCAACGAGAGCCCATTTCATCTCCTCCATGGTTTGTTTTTCTGTCCATATGTGGGCGTCTAAAAGCTGCACTGGAAAACATCCTAAGCTCTCGCTGTTATCATTCCAGAAGTGACAAAAACACAAAGCAATAATATGCACTTGTGACAAACACAAACACACGAGTCTTGTTTCAAAGAGCTGTTGGTCAAGTATGAGGCTTGAGTCCAAAATCAATCAATTTCTTTATCTTTTCGGGCACTCTGTCTGTGCTATTTGTTGTCCATAACATTCATTCAAGATTATTATATCACAGCACCCGAGACCTGCTCTTAATTATAGTAACAAAAATGCAATATGAAACAGAAACAGCAGCCACACTATCTTTCCTCCCTGATGTCTTAACATACCTTCTTATTCCCCACGGTTAATCTTTCCATCCCCCCACAATCCTGTATTGGAAAAGCATTATGAGTTATGTAAGGCTGCTAATTTGAGTAAGGCTTATTGGCTACCTATTGTGACCCAAGTTATGAGCCATGCTTAAGCAGTTACTCAACATGAGGCCCAGCAGATTAATGCTGATCAATGCTGCAGGAGCAGACACAGCAGGTAACATAAACAGTACTTTTTTTTTTTTTACAAAATGTGTAATTTGGAGAGCCAAGACTGAAAAAAACATCTTGACTAGTGCAGAAAACTTTATTCATGTTTGCTGGTGAACTGCTGCTTGAGGGAGGGAAACACAATACAGGACTCAGTCTACACTGGTTTCCTGCAAACTCAAACTATTTTGGACACTTGCAGCCATTTGTGAGTCAACCTGTGGTTCATGAGACAACAAATTGCTACCAAGCCATAAAATCTCCTCTGGGTTGTTAAGCCAGAGTAGTCGCTTCATGGTCATCTGGTAAACATTAGAGCCAAACCATCAAACTCACATGGGCTCCACACTAACACAGACCCAAAGCTGGAAACCCAAAACAACCCTGACAGCACTTACAAGGTACAATTCAGATTTAGATATTATGGAAACCATGTTTTGAATATAGTCATTCCTCACTGGCCAAATGCAGTTTTTATTTGTTGACTGTGGTACACTGTTCACCATCTTATTGCACCTGTGGAGCAGGAAGGATGCCAACATATTGCTTAAGAATATTTTAACATGTTTTCTATGATTGATTGGAGCCACAAATGTGTAAGACTGGACAATACACAAAGTGCATTCCATACTGATGGCGCCGGAGATAACTGGAATTCCTTTCTGTTTCTATTTAACATCATTGCCCTGATTCAAACAGAGAGAAACACCAAAAATTAGGTTCCAGTAAGGCCAATGTTGCACAACAAATGTGTTTCCAATCTCAAGCTATCTTCGAAAGATATGAATTCAGTGGAGAGTAAACAATGGATTCTGTCAAGGGAGTCTCTTCAAGTGGTAAATCTTAATCTGGCTTGGTTGGATTTAGTTTTATATTCTATTGCCAGCGATGTGACCCATTGACTTTCATCAGACCTCAGAGAGAAACACAAAGGCAGAGAGCGAATGCACATGGACGGCAGCGAGGAAGTAAAGGGAGAATCTGCTAAATGTGCGTACATGCAGTATTTCCATTGTGATATGTCATTCATCATTCATCCATTTAAACACCTTTCTGAAAATATGAACATCAAGACTATTTAATAATATAATTTGACCAGCAGACCCCTTTGAAGGTGGTCTATTTATGCTTAGTTGCTTTTTCAATCAATGTTAACATGTTGATGCTTAATACAAAATATTTACCATGGTCACAATTTTAGTTTAGCATGTTAACATTCTAATATTTGCTACTTTCTATTGCAGGCTTTTGGTCTTAGACCAAAATATTGGACAAATTAAAATCTGATGAGTCAGGAGATCACCTAAGACAGTAGGATACATCCTCTGGGGACCTTGAAGTGACCCACATTTCTATCCCTAGAGCCCTACTGCTATCATGGCTAAAAACAACAGCAATAATACCCAAACTGATGCCTTAAACATGCACATTTGAAGACTTTCTAACTTTTTAAGAACCTCTGGATACTAAAAGAAAGTGGACTTGACTTCTTTTTTTGAGAATAGTATGTTGAATGTACAACTAAATGTACTTGGACTTGTGCAAAGTGACCACAGCTTTAAAATCTATACAATAGAGATCAAGGTTTGTAGCAAAGACATGAAAAATTAATGTATTGTTTGTACAAGAAGCAATTTATGACTTCAGTTTTGACTTACCTTTGTATCCAAGGACAGCCACTGCTATGGTGAGCAGGGCACAGAGCACATAGAGCAGTGCAATAGCCGCCCTCAGTGCCCAGTCATTTTTACACTTGGTGCACTCTGTTCCCTCCTGAATCCCTGCAACATACAACAGAACGTGCGTCACAAATCAGTGTACAGTATGCAGTAAGTCTGCTTCATCTTGGTAACAGAATACAATGTTGAGAAGCAATAGTAACTCCAATGTTGTGCAACTAGAGCAGGGAGTTAATAAAAAAAAAAACACCAAAGGTTTTCATTCAAAAATAAAATCACAAAGGATGTTTTTTTATTTTTTATTTCAAAACTAAGTTTAGTATTGCATGTCTAAAGTGGGACACGCTGTGCCTTTCTTCAGCCAAGTGTCAATTGAAAACATTTGCCTTCATCACCAGGCAAGAAGACTCACTATGAAACTTTAAAAACACTGCACATGTGTTAGCCATACGACAGAGAAACCAAAACAAAACTGTACCATTCCACCTCTGCGTCATTCCTCGTTGCCATCCAACCCCAAACCACAGTGCAGTGAAATTGTTGGTCATTCGTGTCCCAGATGTTACCTAGTGTAACACTATGTCCTGAAAACCACTAACACCATATGATACAATGCTAAACATTATACTATAGGCAGGATGTTTACTTGACTTCATTAGAACTGACCAAGTTGCCTCTGGCAAGCTGAGTGAGAGGGCAGCTGCTGTATATTCACAACAGGCAATAAAGATCTTTAGATCAGTGGATGGAAACAAACTTAAAATCATATTATATAGGAAGAGAGAATTTGTGGAAAAGTGATGAAACACTTCATCAGACAGGAAGCTTACAACATAAATAGCCCGAGTCGTTTAAAATACACTTTTATTGTTGGAAAATAAAACTCAAAACAAAATGTGCCTTACAGGAAAACTTTCATTTACTACAGCTTGGGTATTGTTCTTGCTCTAGCCTTTCATTCTGTCAGTTTTGATTAACATTATACTCACTAAAGGAACTGCTGAAAAAGGGGCAAAAAGAAGTTTTTAGATGGTTGCCATACAAGGGTTAGTTAGAGTTATTCCCATCATTTCATTTTGCATCGCTATCAAATTATCAAATCATTTATTCTTGCTTTTAAATATATTATATAATGTTTAAGCTGAAGCACTGAGCCTAAATTCTCTTTTGACAAACTTCAAAGTCAAGTTGACCTGAGTAGTGAAGAATGTCTTTAGATCGTGTCATCCTCTGGTCAAAACATGTCCCTTGGCATTTTGGTTAGGTCTATTGTTTCCACTGGAGGAAGCTACAAAAATTCCCCAGCTGGACTGACATCTTCATATCACTTCCTCCCACTAAGAGGCCTGGTTCTGTCCCTTCAAGTCATGTCACCCGTGATTTGACTGAATGTGTAGCCACAAGAGGCTCCGTCTTTCCCAGTCAGGGGTCGGCCAGGACCACCAGAGGGGTACTTTGGGGTTTGGCCTCTTGGCGTTGGACCCACACATCTGTGCAAACATCACATCTGACCACCTCAAAGGGGCCCAGATATGGATATGCAGGCCACTGTTATCCTTATGTGTGCTGAGAGCCTCATGTTGGGAGCCAGTGTGGAGGGCTGCATCAGAGAACCGACCCAACTGGTCTTGACACATGCTGCTTAAAGGACAACATCACACCATGTAAACAAGCAGCTGACATGCTGCAAGTTCTGGGTCAAGGGCAAAGCAGGGGTGGTATTTCTGTGTGCATTGGAGTATGAACACCACCATAGTGTAGTTTCATATATGTGATCCTCGTACTTGCACTTGAGTAACTGAATTTCCATTCTTCCACACTTTCATTTGATATGTTTCAATAATTAACTTTTCTACAAACCCCCGACTACAACGCACAAGATTCTTCTAGGTACAATACCCCTACATACGTTTGTTTATTTGACTGTCAGATTGTGTGACAGAATAAGAGCGTAGATCCTAAAAGCAACCCTATTAAGTCCTTCATATGTCATCAATCTGCCTATCCTATGACTGTACTGATGACTGGTCTTGTTTTCTGTTTGCTGTGAGTTAAACTCTATACAAACTTTACACAACTAGGGCACTTAAAGGTACTAGGGGAAGGGTAAAGGGCAAAGACTAAGTACCAGTCATAAAATAAAGGGGCACTACACTGATCCACACATTCAAGGTGCCAGATTTGGCCATGGAAGATAAATGTGTGGGATTAAAAAAAGACAGAAACTCTGGTTCTGCTGCATTAATTTTTATACTTTTTTTAAAATGTCCATTGTGAGATGGATATCTGACAAGGGAGTATAAAAGTGCAATACTAAATCAATGGAGTGCTCTTTAAAGGCAGGATTTGTATCTTGCAATGGATGGGAAAAACCTATCAAACTGTATTTTTACAAACTGTTCCAGCATGAGGGGGCAGCAATGGAAAATCACCTTGGAACATGGATGTTCAAGCTATTTTCCCATCATGGGAAAAGTTTGTCTCTGATGGCAAAATCATAACCGAAGATGAAAGTGGTTTAACTGTCAGGACCTTTCTAGATGCACATGTGGTCTCTACGTGAACTTTAAAGTTTATAGAGTTAACACTGCCACCATTAAGCACATGCGGTGTGTAGAACCTGGCAGGGAGAGTTTACAAACCCAAACTGTCATGTTCTCACAGCTCTGAACTAACATGCAAATTCTTTCTGGGCAGAGCAGCCGCTAGCTCCTTCCAGGGTCACAAAATGTTCCCACTGCTTATCACTGGAGTGTTTTTTGTTCCTCTCTAAGGGATTTTGCTGAAACAACTCTTCTGTCAGTGATGCGGATCACAGTAATGATGAAAAGCAAATGCTTCCAAGGTATTCTGTCATATAGAATTCAGAAAGAAAACTACCAGGTTTCTAAATCCATACTCAATGTGGGTCAAGTAGTTCTTGGAAAAACTATGATGGTTTGTTTTGTCATAATTACATCCACAGAGGATGTTGGGGGTATGTTACCGTAATTATGGTAAAGTATAGTAAACATTTCAGAGACTGAACTCATGCTGCCTATTATCCTGATGAAGATAACCCGAGCATGCTACAGCAAAGCCTTGGATAGTTTTAAAAAATCATGTCAATTCCAAAGGTCATGAAAATCTGATGCACAATTTTGACGAAAGAAAATCAAATAGAGCCCTTAAAATCCAAAAGACACCTTCAGTTCATCTTCGCATGTACTGCTTATTCAGTTGTACCTCTTTACTCAATAAGTGTGTCATGTTTCATAACCAAAGAGCCACTGTGACTTCTTGCTGTCAACACATAAACTACCACATTGCATAAACATACTGACACATATATGTCATGAGCTGACTGAAAACACATTGCTACACCAAATGGCCTGGTGCAGAACACGGGAGGACTGAGCCTGTAGAGAGTTGAGAAGCTGGATGGCAGCCAGGCGTCCCAATCAACAAGCTGGAATACAGCCAGATAATTCCCAAGAGGTAAATGAATGCCAGAAATGTCTAGAAAGAGCAGAGGTAACATGGAATACTGTTTGTTACATATTATTGCTGTCAAGTGAGAACTATGTATATCTAGTTTTGGTCTGTTTTTTGTATTTACATAATAATTTATGGTCTGAGTTTATGGACCAAGACAAAAAATATTTATTTTCCAAAGATACAACATTTATCTCAAAACCACATTTAGCAGGGAAGACTTCTTCTAGAACCAACATGACATTCACATTTATGGATTCACGATGTGAAATGTATTGAAAACTTTTTGATTGTCATGAGTTTGGTATAGACAAAATTGTTAAATTTGACCGGGTAGTTTTGTCTTAATTCGAGTACGGCCATCGTGCGCTCGAATGTGATAATTGTTACATTTTACCGTCTTTTCTTCTTTGTAAAATTGCAAATGTGCAGAGCACTAGTGCCAACATTTGCCTGCCAAAATATAAACATATAACATATGTACAACTTGTATATTGCAGTATTCAACGCAACCGCTTCAGCTCCAGCAGCTTCCTCTGCCGCCATTTTCACAATGCCAGTGGTCCCTCCTCTTCCACTATGTAGCCAAAATGGCGACCATTGAAGTGTCCGGTGTTCCACACTCAACTCAATGTGCAATCGGGGTACTCACAGTACACTGCAATTTGCCATGATTGGCAGTGTGAACACATGTATGTACTCAAAATAGCAAGTGTAAGTAAGGAAGTACACGGACTGAGCTGCTAAAATGGCTGAGTAGTCTTGGTAAAATCCTTTTTGACAAAAACATAATCTGAAGAAACATTTTCCAACATTAGATTAGAAACATTACAGTAGATGCTCAGAGTTATTCATGTTGCTACTGCTACTCCGAATATGTTATAGTCAATCATTGCTCAACTTTATCATTATTAATTATTTCACTGTTGAGAAACTAAAAGACAGAGGCAGAGAGAGAAAGATGGGGGCAGTCCAGTGTGGTGTCTGCAAAGCAGCTGTATTTCATTTGGACTCTGAGTCAGTCAAAGAAAAAAAAAAATCTCAACACTTATTCCCTTATTCCATGTACCTGCCATTAGACTTGCCTGCATACCCTGTCTCACTCCTGGCTGGCAGTGGAAATTTCCATGGTAACACAAAGAAAGCCTGTACAGACTAGAGCTTTTTTGTGTGAAGACCCTTTGTGCAGAGTGTTAATACTATGTTATATACAGTAACTGGGTGGCGACCACAGGAATTCTTCACAGCCTTCCATATTTATAGTTGTATGAAAGCCGAATGTGGTCACAGTCACACAGACAGGCCATGCCTTTCTACTTCACCTGGATGGAGGCTGACAGATTACAATGCTGCCAAATGCCACACTTTTCCAGACGGGAACACACTTTCAAGTGGTTACAGAACTGTGTGGTATTTGTCTACAAATGTACAAACTGTCAAAACTACAGTTGCATCTAATTGTGGCTCAACTCAACAATGTGGCATAAAAATGCCTTTGAGAATTCAGAACACACACAAGAAGGCACACAAAAATGTAAGTAAAACGAATATATACCACATTGAATAGAATTTTCAGAAACAATCCATCTAATAGTTGTTGAGGTATTTCAGTCTACCCACCTATTCACCTACAACTCCACCTCTAAAGCCATGCTGCTACCATAGCTAAAATGGCAACAACAGAAAGAGAAATTGATTCTTGGCAGTGATCTTTTCAATTTCAATCATCTGGTGACCAATTGGGAACTACAGTTGTAGACAATCACTTCATTGTTTAGGAGACAATTTGTATTTCACTCCAGAGTTTAGTCTCGTTACTTCCTGTCAGCAGATGTGTCCATGTTCTACACTTGAGTTTAGGTAAACAAAGTGACTTCATTGATTGATCGTCTTCTCTTTTGCAGTGCTCTGCTATTTAAACAGATAAGTATGATGTAATTGTATTTATTCATCTTGTGTAGTACAGTTTGGGCGTATCAGTGGTGCTTCTGACTTCCTTCTTTTTTTGGCCTTTTCAAGCCCTATTTGAAGAGTGACAGGAACGTAGGGAGCAAGAGATGGGGAACGACCTGCAGAAAAGGGCCACAAGTCGGACCCGAACTCTGGGCCGTTGTGGCAAAGACCGAGCCCCCTGTACACAGGGTGGATGCTCCACCAACCAAGTCAACGACTTCCCCTGACTTCCTTCTTGAGCCAAAGTTGAACCTTTAACTGAGCTAAGGTGCACTGGGGTCGTGGTGTCCCCCTCTGGCCCTTGCAGCTACCCCAGTATTAACAGTCGCCAACTGGAATGTTAACAAGTAAACACTCTCCAACAGGGGAAGTTACCACTGAGACAAATTACTAAGACATTAGGGTCCCTGAATTGCTGAGTTAGACTAGCATGCCTGTGCTGTGTTTTTTTCCCTCTTGCTGCTAACAGGTTTATGACACTTTAAATTGAGCCCCGGTCCTCTAGAACATCTGGACCTTGTTACAGTGGAGCCAAATCAAAGGACACATGCAAACATTTGATACATCATCCCTTCATGCCAAGCATTATAAGATAACTGGCTACGTTTTTACCTTCAGTAGGCTATTTTGAGTGTTTTTCTCAGAAACCTTCGCAGTGGTACTCGCTTTTCATGATGAGGAGATCGGTGGTTTATAGGCAGAGATCTATACGGTGGGTTGTTTAAAGAAAAATAACATACGGATGGTTGCATGTCTGAACAGGATGAGATGCCTTCATTACACATACTCGCACATGCACGCACACACATTGCCTAAAGCATACAAAGCTGAACAGTGTCCTTTGAAGGCTTTGGCCACAGACCATAACATAAACACCATACTGGGCTATACAGTACAGTAATTAGAAAACATCCTCTTCAGCACATTATCCCTCAAGTCTACTTTATATAGTCCTTCAAAAAACAAATAAACATTAGGGGGTTGTGTATTTTTTATTTTTGCTGACGGAAAGACAACTGTTTTTTTTTGGAAGAGTAGTTGTCTCAAATGTATTATTCTCCTTGTAAGAAAAAAAGATGGCCTTCATTTTTATATTTAATGCTGTGCTTTTTAAAAGAGCTGTCTGGAAGAAATGTCTCCCAACAGAGAAAGTCTAATAGAAATTACATTATACTCTTCTTGTTGAAGCTTAATATGATTTCACAGCTGATTGTTCTATGATTCTAATATCTTTGGCATTGTCTGTCCTTTACTTATGAACCCAGAGTAATACTTCTTCTGTCTTCTTATGATATATTATGTTTTCTTTATTTGTATCTGTTCTGAGAAGGACAAAGTGTTCTGTGACACATGAGCCTATGACTGAAATAAAAGAAATGAATACTGAAAGAGCTGCTCCGCTGAATTCTATTTATTTTCCCACAAAAGCCATCCCTGCAACTCACCCACCATGTTATTGGTTTGTGGAGGACCTTACTGGCTGTAGTGTTATCTGATCTAACTCGCGTATACAGTATTATCACTCATCCTGTGCTTGTAATAAACATTTACATAACTTCTTTATCAAAGATTTATCTTTATCGAAAATTGAGTGGCCACCATTCACCATTTAGCTTTCTTTGCCATAAATATGTAAGGGAGGGTCTGCATTTCGTTTACATTTATCATGTCATGTCAAGTGTAAAATGTATTTTGCCATTTATTTTAATAAATGCTATTTATTTTAATACACATATATGCATCTCATACAAAATATCCAAATATCCATAACCTGTTTATATACTCACTCAAAAGCCATTGCAATCACCACCTGCGCTTTATGCTGCCTATAAACATTCAAAGATTATGTTTTCTCTACAATGTTTATATAATTGCCTAAGTCCCTCAAGTACCCTGGCATGCGTATAGACCATTCCAAGGTCTGTGGAAGTTGTGCAAGAAAAGAGAAACACTTGAACAGCAATGTAACCCTTGACAGAACCAAAAAATGGCATCCGCCAGAAGTGCCGAGCTCGGGGGCTGAGGCAAAACTTTACGATGCAGTTCTAGTTAGCTGAGCAGGTTGCTGTTTAATTTTTACCTTTTCAAAGTGCTAAAAGGCACAAAAAGAGCCCTAATTGGTAGAGACAACAGTTAGATGGACTACTAAAACAGAGATTCTGGTCCAACGAAGCAGCGAACATGGAGTTGATTAGATCTGGTTTGTCATCCCATCTGTGCTTGGTTAAAAGAAGACAGACTCTGACAAATGGGTCATATATCGTAATCTCAAGAGACAGACTTTTAAGCACGCAAGTGTGCCTCATATGCAAAGCTGGGCCACTGTGTTGAGGAGACTTTAGCGTGCAGGATTGGATATCAAAAATTCTTTGTGTTCCAGTCAGCAGTTTCCATTGAAGACTGAAATCCAGGCTTACTGCGTGTGTCTCCTGGTCTCACTGTGGATGGTGAGATTTGGAGATAAATTGTTGGAGTCATATCTGCTGCCCCAAGTTTGAGGGGAAGAAATATAAATTATTGACTGGGTTATGGAAAACAACATGATGTAGGTCCACCGTGAGCTGGCAAGCAGAGGCGGTGTTGGCAGACAAGATTTTTTAATGTAATTGAGAATTAATATTCCCAGGGAAAGCTGTAAAATGCAAGTCAAACAGCACCCGCACCTACACTATTTAAAAGGAATGTTTTCAAAGCAGACACATGCAAGTATGTACACTTACGCACAACTCCACAATTACACTTCTCTCTTCACTTGTTATTAAAAATAAAGATTATGCATCTCTATAGTTTATATACTTGCTGTAAAAACTGGACCTGAACCCACCACGACTCGGAGAACCATTTAATCAGTCTTGTGCTGAGACACGAACACCAACATAAATATATGCCACGGTCCAGCTAAACATGGTTGAGGATACAGAGAAGTGAATACAAACCAGAGGTCCAACATTGTTGTAAAATCAGTTGTAAAGTCTCTCACAATGGTGACTCGAGGTTTGAAAAATCCCATGCACTCTTATGCACTATATACTAATTTATAGTGTGCGCAGCACTTTGTATTGCAAAGTTTTCACCCTATGTGCATGGAACATTATATTAACAACTAAAATTCAGGACATTTACGATAAGAAAAAGCGCTCCTCTGAAACAAGTGTTTCGATGACCATCATTCACGTCCATGAATTTAGAAAAACATGGAAGCCATAAACTAACTTTATTGGCCTGAGTGGAGAACCAGAGACCCCCTGCCTCCTCCTGCTCATGTTCCAGTGTTGGCATGTTGGAATTAGGTCATTTTAAGTAAACCAGGACCATGTGAACCTCAGAGAGGGGGAGAGGAGGGGTTTGGTCATTGATACTCACTTTCACCATGTCAAGCACACCACATGAGAATCTACTCTGCAGTGTTTGACTTATGACTTGTTAGAATGTGCAGTTCATGTTCTCCTGCCCTCACTATGCATGTAGGTGCACAGCGAAGCAGTGAGCTGAACTCACTTCCAATGAGGGTCGAAAGACAACAGCCTTTGAGGTCTGTTCTGGGAGCAACTGAAACAGTGACAGTGATTACAAATTAGCAAATGATCAAAGGTATCGAAAGAAAGGAACAGTAACAAGCAATCTGGATTCACTAAAGTAAAAACCAACTGCTCGACTAACTGTTGGCTCCTGCCAGGAAGAAACAATATTCACTGTCACGAGTGGAATATCTTAAAGGTCCAGTGTGCAGGATTTAGTGGCATCTATAGCTGTAAGGTTGCAGATTGCAAAAAATTGAATGCCCTCACTCTTCTCTCTTCCAAGCGTGAAGAAGAAACTATAGTTGAACTCACAAACCAGTGAAGGGTTTGTCCATACTTAGCTGCTGTAGAAACATGGCACATATAGTAGAAGTGGGCCTGTTCCCTCTGCTACTTGAGGCTAGCTCCAGAACATGTAAATCTCCATAAGTCCAAATATCAAAATGCCCAACTTCACAGCAGAAATGTTTATAACCTGGTACAAATAATGGTCTCTGTATTCAGTCTGTTCAAATTATATTAAGGCTTAAATGTATGCAGAATTAACAGTATTGCTGCTTTGATTGACAGGTGGGTGCCATTACAGATGGCTTGTTTGAGCAGCCAGTCATCTAGGCCACCTTTGGGCCACCTATAATCCATGTCCCATTTTTAGATTAGAGAGACGGCAGAGGCACTGCCAAGACGGTGTTCTCCGAAACCTATGAGTGAGAGTCCATGTTTTATAGTTTCTACGGTGTTCTTTTATTTTGTGTTGGTTTAGATAACAAGCTTACAAATGTCAAAATGTCCCCAAATGACAAATTATCTTGGATCCAGTCTGTTATGGTTAATCAGGTCTGGCCAAAGAATCCAGAGTTAACACTGTGTTCCAAAGGCACAGTGAGTAATAGAGTCTGCCAACACATGAAACATGGTAAATGAACCCACATGGGATAAGCACAGGCCACTTCAATGACAAAACCCACATTAGATATAAAACAGTTTCCGTCACTGGTTCAAGTCATTTACAGGGTTGGGAAAAGTGCACAGAGGGTCTAGTAAAGTAAGAACTTATGGGATGTTGTATTTTAGGACTGAAACCTCCGTGAAGAAATGAGCTCATTATTTCTCAAGAACCCATTTTTATCCAACTAATTTTCCTATTACCAGGAAAAGCGTGCAACACTCTGTTGTGAAATTTAGATTATATAAGTGTGATCAATATCAAACAAATCTATAATTGTAACCACGTTGGCTTGGAGTGAGGCCATTTTATTTATAATGGCTCCCACAGTGAAGCTTCACAGAGAACTATCTGTGTCTTGGAAGACATCTAAAAAATCAGACACAGTGAGATCAGTCCAAAACCCTGACTCTTTCTAATCTCTCACCACAACAACATGAACACAAATAAACCCGAGACACATTTTGTCATGCGGATTAAGAATATTTCATTACACACTCATGTGAGCCGAAAAACCACTGCTCTGGTGCCAAGTTGAACACTGGAGTCGACTCCACAGACCATCTGTGCTTTTGGGTTTTTGTGTGGTCACGCCTGTTGGGTGGCCTGCCGTGGAAGCACTTAAGATACTGAATCAGCAGCAATCATCACCCAGCCTGATGATCATCAGCCCGAGTCTGTGCTGTACTGCATCCCATCACGGTACACCACTTTCAAGCTTCATTGCCCAGTAGAGCCAATAAAACCAAACAGTGTGGACCGTGCCAGCTGCTCAGCCAAGTTTGGCTTAAGTTTTGGGGATAGACGCTGACCACAGAGAAGGTGGTATCTGACTGCAGGCTCAGGCTAGTGTAGCTGCACCGGTCAAAACTAGTAGAAGAGTTATGCAATGTATTATTTTTATCAATAGATGCCATATTACAATTATTACTGCTGCTATCTAGTCATGCAGACAGTTGGATATATCACTTCTGAGAGTGCAATGGCGAAAAATAGTTGTGTACTCAAAGCATAGATTAATTAGCCAGGGTCAAGACCTCTAAATTGCTATCCACCTCTCCGATTTTATCAGACATTTAAATATGTCTGTTGTTATGATCACTGACAGCTGTTTCCTCACTAAGCACATCAGAATCTCAAGAATGGAGACATCACTCTTCTCAGAGTTCATTCTTTTGTCCAAGAATGAGCTGGGGAGATGGCAAGAGTGGCAGGGAATACTTTAACCACTGTTTTCAATGTCTAAGACTGAGAAACTCTGGAAAGAGGTGCCTCCTAACACCCACCTTAGTTTACTTGCTTAGATTTGTTGAATTCCTAGATGCCAGTGGGATCATGATTATGTTATTTGATCCCATGGACAGTCAACAACTGAGCCAAGATAGTCTGATATTGCTGTTTCACATAACTTCAAAACACCAAACACATAAAATAGGTCTGTCCTACAGCATTTATTCATTTCTGACCCAAAAAGTAGGAAAAACAGTAAAATTGCCTCAAACGACTGTTTCTCTGAAGCAACTCTTCAACCAAATCACATCCACTGAGCCTCCCCTGAAACTGTTTGGAGGCCCCGTAGGGAAGTCTGCCTCCTACTTCGAAAACCTCTGCTGTAAACGGTTTGTAGGATTGGGTGTATGCACTAGAAAATGGGGCAGATACTTAACCTTTCAGGAGGGCCCCTGACATGGGTCATACTGTAAATGGAGTTGCATGGTTCACGTTTAATGTCTTAATCTATGCATGGACAAAAAACACACTGGTTTTGTACCGACTTGTTTTGTTATGGTCTGTTTTGAGTTCTAGATATGATGGAGCTTATTTATGTTGACAACCAAGGCTAATTGTGTATTTGGTCATGATGGGGAAACTGAAATCAGAAAAAAGAAAGGAGACATTCTTTTCCTTTGCCAAAGCCTGAAAAATAGTGACATGAAAATGGGCACAAAATGCCAACACTGTTTCTGGAAACTGTTCAATTTAATCACATTGATTGGATTGGAGTAGGATCTGAAGATCTGAATAACACCAAAACTATCTACATGACTAGACACTTCAAGAGGTCAAAACAAAATCTGTTTTTCTGTACTGTGGGTGAACCAACAGTGAAGTATAAACTACTTAACACTGTAAAGTTAATCCAGCTAATATAAAAGTTGTGGTAGGGTATGTTCAGGCAGACCAAGTGGTTTTGATATTTTCCTTTGCAGCAGCTGTACAGATGTGAATACACAACCACATGGCTGAAGTGAAACGGTCATCTGAAACACTTGAGAGCTGAGTCAATGGAAAAGCACTACACGGCAGGCTTCTTTGCACAACACACAGACATTTTTCAGCATCTCTAAAAATACAAGATAAACAAGAAAAACACTGAGTGGTGTTCTGGTTTGGGGCCAACGTAATCACAGCCAGAGCAACCAACACAGCACAGCCAGGTCTGAGAGTCGGCTTGTGAGCAGCACCGTGACTCACAGCAGAACAAAGAAAAATACATTTTTCATTTGGGCTTTCTGCTGTTTTTCAAAGAGAGGAAGCAGAGTCTCTGCTGCAAAGAGGTTGATATTGGCCCTCTTTGGAGCCAAAAATACTAAGATTAAGTGTAACAGTGATGCTGAGCCATATGTAGACTTCTTCATCCAGCCTGTCTGAGATTTTTGACAGAAAATGGAGTCAGACACTTCCAATACTTGCGTGTTATTCTTGTGACCGAACCAAAACCTGGTGTGAAAGGAGAGCTTAACAAACAGCCATTATGTGCAAGAAGAAACCCTATCAGATGACAGTCGGTTGCAGACGTGTGGTCAACCTATCCCTTGGGGACACGTAGCATGGAGTGGTGTGAAGAAGTTTGATGAGGTGGTTAAGCCGATTTCGGTCAAAACAACTATGGCTATATATAAATGCATTTACTGACAGAAGCTCCACTGCAACTCCAGAACTGTCATGTTTTAAGTCTAAAATCCTTTTTTCATTATTAGAGTTAATAAATGCTCCTTCTCTAAGCTCTGTACAGCAATGCCTGTTACAGATAAGACAAAAGTCAAGGCAGCTGGAACACATTTTGATCTTCAAGCTTGATAATAAATGGAGCAGTGCAGTAGTTCAGGCAAGGACTGAAGTTGCTTTATAGCCATATGTTCCATATTCCATCCAATCATATATGAAAATGTCATATTTCTAACACTAGGCATTCCATATTAACGATTTGGCACTGTTATTGTCTGCATACACGAATGCTGAGCACTGAATTCTTGCTGCTACCACCAAATCTAATGCCCTCTACTTTCATAGCTGTCTCTTTTATTTAGATTTATGTGAACTGAATGTTTTTCTCAATGTGTCTAAATGTTGCCTCAGGCTCTGTCGGAGGTATGGATAAGATGTGGTTATGCTGTAGTTAGTGTGGTTGAGGTTAGATAACATAAATCATAGTCAGGGCTGAAAAAAATCTAACAACAATTGTTGTTCTGCAACAGAGTGCTAACTTTGGTTTACTGTATGAAAGTCTGATGCACTACAGGGCCATCCACAACTGCGATTTTTACACCTGTACATCTGGTTCACACACATATGGACTCAAACACTGAAGACACAACAGGATGCAAATGATTGTAAATCGACTCAGTTGCGAAACATGAAGAAGTCAAGAATGGTTCATCTTTATAGATGTCCTCTGACCTGTGGGACCAAAACAACTTGGCGACAACCAGTCGCCTTCGTTTTAATTCCCTTGTAAACCTGAAACAGATACTTGTTATCTAACCTACTCAACTACATAAAACTACTTAAAACAAAATAGGGAAAAGCTCATTATCGAGATCAGTAGCATCACAATTCTTTACAATGTAACTTTAACAAGCTACTTGGACTGGAATAGGAAAAAGAAACAATGAATGGAAACACAGATACTTGGTTATGTGGCAGTATAGCGGCAATGAGAAAATAACTGCCCATTCAGAGTTGAGTGAGTAAATTGTGCAATGAGTGCATGTGAACGCACCATTACTGTCCATCTTAGTATATAAAAGGCACATTACTTCCTGGTGGTTGGTGCCCAACGTTGGCAGTAGACATAAATCATGCCTGACAAAATTGCAATATAATATATAATTTGTAAGGCTTAAAAGATACTGTTTTTCTACTCTTGGACAACTAAGAATGTAATCAGAGACTAAAAAACAAAGTTTGGAATATAGAAAAGTGCGACTGTACCACTTGGAACTCTGTTTTCCCTTTCATAATTGTCTCCATTCATATTTTGTTCTCACTTTGAACTGCATATCCCAGATGAAGATATGCTGATTTGCACTAAGCTTCCACTGTGTGAATACAGGCCTCTACTGACTGGTAAGATCCACTGCAGCAGACTTCGCCTTAATCTTATCACCGTCTGTGTTTGAGTCATTAAGCTGAGTGTTAAACAAAGCATTGCTCTTAGGGGTTTGTTCAACCGACCTGCAGCTGACCTGCATCCGTTCCTCTCTCTAACACTCTCAGCGCAGATCCTCATGGCATGCTTTACGCTGGCCCCTGCTGGGATGCAGTGATTTGTGCCGTGTCTGGGATGCATTCCCACCTGCCTGTCATTGGTCAATCCAGGATTGACCCACCATCCTTTTGACCAGTTACAGACCGATCCTGCAGACTTTGCAGGTCTGGGATAAGATCAACAACAAGTCAGAGCAGCAGTGCTCTGTGTTATTTTATGTCTTCATCTCTCCTTTTGTTACCCTGTTGTAAACTTTTTTTTCCCCTACTTCTTTGTGAACCTTTAATGTTTTCTCTTTCTTTGGACTCACTCTGCTCTTTATTGAAAACATGAGCAAGTAATCTTTCATTAGGACGACAGAACACGAACTGCATGCATGCTTGCCCTGGGGCGGGGGGGTTGTAAGTAACAGGCAGGCATTCTGAAAACATTCTTTTCTGGTAATAAAGTCCCTGTAAATTAAAACCACTTGCTGTTTTGCTCCCAAAAATAGGCCGGGCAAGGAATGCGACTCCTCAGCTGATAATAAAACTGTTGACAAATGTTTACCCCCTGTATGGGAAAAAATAAAGCATATTAATATGAGCAAAAAAAAAAAAAAAGCAAAAACAACTGAGCACTGAGGAACACCAAGATAAAGAAAGCAGTTGTAAAATATAAAAATAAATAAATCTTTTTTCTGAAATCATCTCCACATGAGGTTGTACTTTTCTCGTTTTCCATCCCCCTCATTCCTCTCTCTCCTTGGCACATTGCTGACACAGCACAGCCCAAGCATGGACCCTGAAGGCCCACAATACTTACTCCCTCTCCACCTCTGTCTCAAAGTATATAGGTTTGCTCTGAATAAACTTCCAGTATGGACACAGGAAGTGGCTCAGCAACTTCTCAGGTTTGGACACACTCTCAGTGGAATAATAGACCTCTTGTGGAAAGCAGATGTCAGAATGAGTCAAGGACTTCATTCCTCTCCACACATACGTGGAGCAGGACAACATGCTTCTCTGCCAGTACAAGTATGCATGGAAGCTAGATGACAAATGAAAGGAACAATTCAACATTTTGGAAAATACTTGTGCCGAGATGAGAACATCAAGAATACATCTACCAGCACATCTAAAGCTCACTAACTGAAACTTTGTATCTTGTTTTTTTAATCTATACATAAACAGGGCTGGGTTTAGTAGTTTTACAGTATTTTTAGGCAAACACTCAGGTGTAGATGGCTAGATTCTCTCTCCTTCCAGTCTTTATGCTGAGCCAAGCTACTAACCTCCTGGCTCCAGCTCCATATTTAAAGTGGTATCAATCTTCTCATCTAACTCTCATTACAAAAAGCAAAGAAACATATGTCCCAAAATGTCAAACCATTCCTTTGAAAGAAACCCTGAACAAATGAGTGTCACTAAACGGCTTGATTGGCTTGACTTGACATAAAAAAATGATGTGAGTCATGCTGCGGCTTTCACAGCTTACAGACTTCAACCTAACTCCACACTTATGGAAGGTTTTGGAGCAATGTGTGAGACTGTGCTCCTTACCACCAACATCAAAACACCAAATGTGGAAGTATTTTTTGGATGAAAGTTTTTTTTAAATTCCTGCATTATAGGTCAGAGACATGTCGAAGCAAAGCCAAGGAGCTCTAAAGTTGCAGATGTAGCTGGTTGATGGCCCAAAACCTTACTAAAATGTTGGGTTTTCATTTAATTTGTCTCCCATCTGTATCGCAAGTTACATTGTGTTGTTGTTATGTTATTTTAGACATTTTTATGGACGTTTTGACATATTTCCACCCGAAAGCCACTGAGTATTAAAAGATATATTTCTGTTGGAGTGTTCCTTTAATCCTTGCTTCTGTACAGCTGCTTAGTGGCCACAGATCAAGTATCTGAGTAGAGATGTTACAAATAAAGAATGCATGTAAATCTTGTCTGAATGTCACACATATATATCTCACATATTCTAAAAAAAAGAAGTTTGGAACCCAGAAAGTTGAATAAACACACACATACATTCAGGGGTTAGACAGTAAGACCTGTGCACATGTGCAAATTGATCACGATGACACACAGTTTGGGCTACTGCACACACACACTTCCTGACATATGAATGCTGAGTGCTTGGATGACATATTCCAAAACACCTCTCAAAACCAGAGGGACCACTGTGACCATTTCAACCCAAAGCATTGAAACTTAATATCTGTTCTGGGACAGAAGCAGGAAAAAATGATTAGGAGACACTAATACATCTTCACAACTATGCAGTCAAAGAGAGGGGAAAAAATCATGGCTGCAAGAAGCAAATAGTAGTGTTGAAGAGCGGTGGGACGCACTAATTTAAACAAATGGTTAGTGTAGATTGCTCAAAAGCTCAAAGCTCTTTGGATTGTCACATCCTTTCAGACTTTACAGAACTTTTTTATTCTGCCTGTGATGGATCAAGAATACTAAGCCTAAGTGTAGCTGCTGTACCTCTCCGGGCCTATTATCGGGCTTAAATTGTATTTAAGCGTTTTGGGCAATTTGGAGCATTATGAGGCTGCAGAAATGTGATTATTGGTAAATGACTTTTCAGTTCAAGGCACGGCACCAATATAAATATGACAAAACAAAGCCTGAAGAACAAAAACTGAGAAGCTGTAACAGATTAAGCACCAAAACTTGAAGAATGCTTAGTTATATTTATATTCTTTGATCAGATATTGCCAGATTTTAGTATTCACTTACATTGGGACAAAATTAACAACCATTTGGTCTCTAATCATGAGCCTGTGTTCAAGATTTCTGCCTCTTAGAGGAAGTTTTTCCCTTGACACTGTCACCAAGTGCTTGCTCATAGTGGGAATCGTTAGGTCTTTCTAGGCCTGCTCTACATGGAAAGTGTGATCTTCTGTCATGATTTGGCACAATATAAATATTAAATTAACCACAAATCCATTTAAGAGGTACATTATGTGTGTTATATTATTCTATACAATGAATACTCAGGTAATGGTACATTTAAAAACAAAAGTTAGATCAGTCATATTAAATGGAACGTTATCCTTTTTTCAAATAACCTTTAAGGCTCAAACCTAACTCTTTTCAGACACAGGGAGAAGGGAAAAACCTTGGACTAGCTTTCAAAAGCAGGTTTTGCATATTTTGTTAAAATCTCTCTTGAAGGAAACGACTGTGGCTCGTGTCAGGAGATCCTCTTGAACTCAAGGAATGTGTTAATGTAACATTTTTGAACGTGCTACATGCAGCTGGGGAGTTACCAACATCTGGCCAATGGGTATAATTTTTATTGCTTGACAAGTGAGTGAAATTATGAATCTGTCTGGAGAAGCTGGATCTGAGAACCAGATACAACGAGGGGAAATCAGCAGAGCCATTTTGAAAGTGATTTTCTTTGGTTGTAGACCAAGTTATTATGGGCAGTTTTGTGCAGATGGAAACAAAAGTACACTGTGATGCTGATAAGGTTGCAAAGTCATTCCACTGGTTGGGAACACCCAGGATGTTGCGGTTACCCTTTCCACTGTACCCCACTGCTGTTATAACAGAATTAAAAATAAAAGCACCAGCCAAAAATAAGTTAGTTTCTGGGAAACAAGGTGTGGCCTTTTAACCTTGTGGATTATTATAGGTGGGTTAAGCAAAATACTGTATTTAAAGAACACATTCTTTATGCAATAATTTGGAGAATTGACTTCACTGATGTGTCAGAAGGGATATGAACCAGTGATGGTGGTCCTTTAAATTCACAGCTGGAAGTCAAGGAAGACAAGTAGTCACTTGATACTTACCAAACCTCTTATAACCAAAGGACTGCACCTCCTCCTCATCAGCGAAGTCGTCTGGAGGGAGAACACAGACGTAAATTAATTAAAGATATATAAGAGTTATACAACACCATAATGCAGTTAAACAGTAAAGACTGGTAAAGGTGATTGGGACACCATTTCTTTAAAATTCGAGGTTGACGTGCAAACTTTTCCAGAGCTTTCGCAGTCTTCATCAGTAGATAAGAGTCTGATCAGTTTTCTGCAAACTCAGCAAACCTTTCCTTCTAATGAAGACTGTGAATTGCTGTTGAAAGCCCAAGTAACAAGTTAGTAAGTTGAATTTAAGCTATTTTATGTCAGCTGCTGATTCCAGGGGTTCCAGATGTTTTATTTGGTTTGTATATGTATGTTTTTCAAAGCGTATATGTCAATGTGAAACACACCTTGTCCCACTAATTTATCTCTTTTAAGTAAACTCTCCTTTTCTTTTACTTGGTGGGATTACTCCCATCTCCCATGACCTGATAGGCCATGAGTGTCACCTTACGCCTGTGGGAAAGTACTTTGCCAACTTTAAAGCTTTTTTTTTTTTTCTGTCCCATCATCCATGGCCAGCCAAAATAAAGAAACCACCACCACATTAAACTCTTAAAAAAAAAAAGAGAGAGAGAGTGACAGAGAATAACAGAATGGCTAATCACAGTAAATACAGGTGAATGAAATAAGTTAGTCTGGAAATGTTAGAAATGTTCTGGGGCTTAAAAATAGCTGTGTATCGTGTGATGGAAAGCATGAGTTTAGAGGTGACAATGATGAACAGAAAAAAAAAAATCTGAAACCACATCTTTCATCAGGAATTTGCCTTTCCCAATATCCTCTATACTCTGTTTCCTGTTTGTGTTTCCCAGCAACATCATTGCGTCCCATCACAACAGTGATGTTATCGTATGTCTGGCTTTTTGAAGAGCCATTCGTGGAAAAAGAGTTCATCACACTTTGCCCAAAGCGTTGATTTAGATATTGGGATGAATATTGCTCAATGAGACCATGACACTTTAAAAGGATGGCTCAACACTGCAGGAATAGATCCCAGCCTGCACTGATTTGGTGACTTTGCCTGACAAACGATCTCTAGATGTCTTGGTTGAGCCGCTTTTAGACATCTAAATTACATATAACTCTTGGTTAAACCACATTTTAATGACTACATTTCAAGATATAGTTAGCACCTGCTACACAATGAAATATAGTCACTGAAATGTTGCTAAAACAATTGTTATATCCGACGACAAGACTAAGTCTAGTCAAGTCTAAAATTCTCACTTTATGACCAAATTTTGTTCGGATTTAACTTGCAAATCATCAAATAAGTGCTCGCTGGGATTGATGATGCTACAATATTTTCATAGTCAATATTTTGATAAAAAATTACTATTATGCTTCCCTGCATCCTGTAACCATGTTAGTGTTTGTCTTTGTATTTGTTCATAATCAAAATCAAACAAGCTTGACACCAGATGTTCCAGAAGTGCCAGAAAACAAACCGTGCGCAGGCCAAAAGAAAGTCCATTGTTCATTTGTACATGAAGTTTGACAAACAAGGTCTTCTTCACGGTTTATCTGGTGCCAAAACTCACGGCAGTGGACGTGCAAATTCCATCGACTGATAAAGGCCTGAAGTTAGAGGAAAAAAAACTCAAACTACAAAGTTTTCCAAAACCAGGGATGAACCTTGGAGGTCATGAAGCTCTTGCATTTTTCTTGTGGTTTATGTCTTTCAGAGCAATTGAGCAAATAAATAACAAAAAGAAACATCTGGTATAAAAACAATAGATCCTCCCAGGTGCACACTGGTCCAACAGCATACCTGCCTACACTTATATAAACCAGAGGTCTACAGTGCTGCTTACTTTTAACAAAAGAAACACTCGTGCAAAAATATAGAATAAATCATGTGTACAAAACAAATAATAGCTCCCACTTAAAAAAACAAAAATATTCCCACTTTCTTCTCTCACTGCACTTACAGTAGCAACAGGAAGTGGTCAACATGCCAGTCACATCACAGATTTACTGAGAGAGAGAGAGGAAGCAGGAAGCTGTTTATATTCATACCCACAATGCAGAGCTTTGTGTTAGTATTCTAAGATGGACCACAAGGTGGCAGGAGTCATGTAGTGTTTACACAGTGTAACAAGCACCCAGCTTCTTGACCTATCAAGAGCCTTTTGTAAGTGGGTGAGAATGGCATGCACGTTCAAAGCATCAGGTCACCACATGAGAATCACATCTGGGCAAACTTTATATAACCCTGTACTCAGAATGATGAGTTGTTACCCACTGGCCACCATGACGCATGATGTTTTTGGTCTATTATATTGGATGTAATGTGTTGAAAGGCACAGAGTCATTGGATTAAGCGTGCGGGTGCGTGCGCACGCACACTTACACCACAATAAAGCTGTTCATGTAAGGGAGCTAAAGCCTGACTCAGTATTTCCCCTCTGTGCTTTTGATTCCTTTAAGCCAAAAACAAACTTTTAACCCAACACATAACAAGCCATATATATATATATATATATATATATACAATATATAAGAAAAAAAAACAGCAGCAAAACTTATAATTTTATCACAAAGTGAATAAAAACTTGCTCTCTTCGTGGGTTTTTGGCTGTGTTATGAATAGTTGTGTTAGTGTAGGTTAGTGTTTGATGTGCAAGAAAAAAAAAAAAAAAAAAAAAAAGATCCCAAACGGAGTCCTTTAATTGAAACCAGATGTCAGACGCGAATTGGAGCCCACGCATTCCTCCTGTCTCAAGGCTGAGAGAAAGAAGCAAAGAAAAAGTGACAAAGAAAGAGAGAAGAGAGGAAGAGAGGAGTGAAGTACGTGCAGAAAATAGATCAAATGATGATCAGTGATAGTGCAGTGATGCACTTCAGATCATTTCAGTTCCTCTGCCTCTGTATGAGCCTACCTTTCATTGTGGTTTACAGGACTCTAGCGTTGTGAAGCTGTTGTTTGAAGTTACATCCACAGCATCGCAGTGGCATTTGCCCAAAAGCTCCCTTTGAGCGCACGGCACCTTGGATCTGCGCGTATCCCAGTATCCACTTTTTTTTCTTTCTTTTTTTTAATTGGAGCAGTAAAAAATAAAAATAAAAACAACAACAACAACAACTCAAAGCTACATCCGTCACTCTTTACTCTGGGGACGCGCAGGTAACTTCAGTGTCGCACCTCAGATGCTGCAGCAAAACTTTGTTGCAAGAGATATTTAAGTAGGAGTTACAGGAGCGAGAGAACTATCTTCTAATTTATCTCGTAGAAAGATGCCGAGGTGAGGGTGTATCCTACTCCAGCTCCGCACTCTGGTGGTACCCGCAGCAGTAACCAGAGAAACTCAAAAAGTGCAGGAATCCTGAACGTGAGAGGAAGTGGTGAGCCCGTAGGGCTGCTTGGAGAAACCACGTGTTCCCACATCTGTGCGCACCGTCTGCACCCCCGGCTGCTGTGTGTGTGTGTGTGTGTGTGTGTGTGTGTGTGTGTGTGTGTGTGTGTTTTTGCACATATTACGCTGAATAAGCACCAGTAACAGTAAGTGCATGTATATAGCAGGCTATAGCATTGGCAAATCAACCACTGACAGGCTCAGAACAGGTTCCAGTTACTATTGCAACTTGTGGGGTTTGGGATGTCAAAATAAAAGCACTCATGTGTTTTGTTTTGTCTTTAAAAGGACATAGCCTACTGCAAAGACATTTTTCTTTCACTACAATCAAAGACACTGTCTTGTCAATGAAGGATTTATTGTGATCATCTCAGTTTAAAGATTTAATAGTGGGAAAATACGTTGTGTCATATATATGTATATATATATATATATATGTCATCTATAGCAACATGTTGTACCCTCCTTTGTGCATTTCATTGATTTATTTTGCAAATATTTGGTGTCTTAGAAAGGCTGTGAGATATTTAACAGATTTTTACACAAGTTATGAAAGTCCTACGACAAAATATTTAATTCCAAAAGTGAAATAACTATTGCGCAACAGGAGGCAACACAAAAGTTGATATGATGAATGTGTTAGCAAACAGTTTGGCTGTGATTAATATTATTTATTATTAATACTATGTACACATCCAGCAGATATAAGCAACGTTAACATTTGGAGTCATGTAAGTGCAAGTGTAGTAGTCGCTCTTTTAGCTCTGTTTTGGGTCTCTACCGACTCCTGTCTGGTCCTTTAGTTACTAAATGCTTCACTGTGTTCACCATCTATCCACCTCTCTATCTGTCTGCAGTATAGTGCTGAGCAGGTAGTGCACCTATGTTAACTACACTAATAAGAGTAGAAGGAGTGAACGAAAACAGGAAAAAACTACACTAATAAGAGTAGAAGGAGTGAACGAAAACAGGAAAAACTATGAGTGATAAAACCAAAACAATGAGCTAAAAGATGCTAAAAAAGCTCTGTAGGGTGAAGAACATGATGATTATAGCAGCTTTAAATGATACAAATGGACTGGCACACTGATCACTCAGATTATAACACACAGCCCAAAGTATATTTATTCTTAACATCTGCTGTTATTGAACCATAATAGAGTTAAATATTAAGTTTCCATGTCTCACGCACACTTTGTTGAATGAGCTATAAAGACACACTTTACACCGAACCTGTTCCCTCAAATTAAACTTAACACAGCTCTCAGACATTGTTGGTTCCCAGTTCTTAACTGTTTTTATCTATTACTTCAGGTCTCTGCAAAGCAGTTTATCCCCCTGCACCTGTTTATCTCTTCAGTTCAGGACTCTTCCATGCTTTGTTCAGCACTACAAAACTTAACACAAGTTAACAAGTCCACATCATGAGCGGCTTGTACGGACCTGCTGCTTTATCACTAAGTTTATAAAACTCTCCCAAAACCTATGAAGGTATCTATCAAATTAACAAAACAATAAGTTCAACTTGTGCAGAGTCTTTATTGTGATTTACATTTATTCCTCGATGAGTGATTGCCTGCTTGTAGCCTCAGAGCTTTTTATTGTCAACTCTTTTATGTTTAGGTCAACCACGAGAGAACATGGGAAGAACGTCTCTCCCCGCCGTGTTATAGGAACCAGGTGTCGAAGGTATCAGCGAGCCTGCAGACTGAGCTGAAGCGCTGCCTGTTTCTGATTATTATCTAGTGAGGAGCCTATTTTCTGGTTCACAGCATGCAAAGAGGGCACATTTTTGGGGTAGATGGGGCACCAGTGAAGAGTCAGGGGAAAGAAGAACCCTTTAACCTTAAGTCCCTCAAATTCCACCAGGAGAGGAGATGCTAAACAGCTTCCTGCTGAGAGGAATGTTTCCTTTTACTAAAAATACTCAAGATTCACATCTGGGTATAGATCTAAGAATAGCTTGTGGTAGTTTATACGTGATAGAGTGAAGTTACTATCACTTCAAAATAAAGGCTTGTATGTATTGTGTGAATCTGGGTTTATTGTTTACTTCAGCTTGCAGCTCTGCAGAAATTAGTGTTCTTATAGAGATCAGCATGGCTCAGGTCTTCTCTGATCATGTGATCCCGTCTTATCTCTTCTTAAGTATATCATAATAATCCCACACTGACCAGTTAAAGACCAGAAACCCTATGATATAAAGTATAGCTAACTGCACTGACACCACTTCTGTGTATGTTAGGATTAGATAAGTGAATTAATCAATTAGTTGTCATTTATTAGATTAATCCTGATTAATCATTGAGTCATTTTCTAAAAATAAAAAAAGTAACATTCTCTGGTTTTAGCTTCTCAAATGTGAATATTTTCTGGTTTCTTTATTTCTCAAAATCACTAAACTCAGTATATTTGAGTTTTTCAGCATTTTCTGATATTTTATGAACCCCCTGAGTCATATTAAAATAATATGCTTCAATATTTGTGTGTATAAAACATTTTCAAAACATTTTACACAAAGTTAACAGCTGTTTAGACAAGTTTAATCAATACATTCTTATAATATATATCAGGTCTTTCATTATTTTCTACAACTATTGACATCAAAAATTTTTACTTCTCTCCTCCTAAAATAAAAGACAATATGACATCAGCTACATTTAATAACCTGTATTTTAATCCAGTGATAGTGCGTCTGATTTGCATTGCCAAATTGATACACACTTCTCCAATGTGCAAACAGTAGCCTGTAGACATGACTAAGCAACCTCTCAGCAAAACAAGCCTGTTGAATGTGGATTAACACGCACTCACATCAAGTAAAGACTGTAATAGGATAAAGCTCGGGTGGAAAGAATAGTCTTGGTCGGGTCAAGATAACTGCACGACTTCTGTCCACACTTTGTTTATTCCTGCTGGTGGAGAAGTACATTCAGTCATCTACTGGTGAGTGTCTTCATTGTGATGTTCACTTTGGGCCTTTTTTGTCTTTTTTTCATGCATGCAAGTCATGCATTGTATTTAACTTGAGTTGAATTTAATATTTTATAAGTATCATTGTTTATATTTTGAAGATAGGATACAGTGAATATTAGTTTGATAAAGTCTTCATTTGTATATGGTTTCATCATTTGAACTGCTCATTGTGTTTGCTTGCTACTTTAACATGATATTTATGATTAATACCGGTTACTGCAACATTAGTTTCATCAATGAAATTTCATTAAATGTATTCATAATTCCTTTATTATTATACATTTTTGTGTAGATTACAGATCTTGCTGTCATCCATTAGAAACAACAACTATGTTGTCAGTGGACATAACAGATCTGATTGTACCAGTAACTTAAACCCATAATGAAATAAGTCAAGTGAGTACATCCTCATTTACTGTAAATCCTGGCTGGATGAAAACTTGTGTAACTCCTTAAGTGAGGCAGGTGAGTTTAGCCTGTTTACTTGTTACCAAATGAACATGTAAACACATAATATGATGTCAGAAGCCTCTCGAGGTTTCTTGTGTTTGACTTGACTTCCTGCCACAGCAGATGGTTCAAAATAAGACGCGGTTTTCAAGCTGAGGTGAGCCATGCCATGTATCTTATGAGGTGTCTCACCCCCTACTGTTGACCTCTTTATTGCTTAAGGTCAGGCTGTTATCAGTCAGTATAACGAACAACAGAGTTCATAAATGTTGACAGAAGAAGGAATGAGAGAGATCCTTTAAATTGTATAGTGCGATCAGACAGTTAAAACAATACAAGCAGCAAGATGTACGACAATATAGAGGACTGAAACTTTGCTACACATGAAATAAAAGTAATCTGTAAGTAAATGTCTAAATATTCATCTCTGAACACCCTGTTGTATTACATGAACCTCTTCAAAATCTGATTTTATGTGCATTTATCACAGCACGTAGACCATTAAAGGTTTTATTTACACATTTTTGTAGTCTAACTAACTAAAACTAACTGTCATGAAGTCTTGGGGACATATGGCTGTAGTTTTTTTTATGTCTAGACAGATGTGTAGCACCACCAAGTGGCAGACCTACTTATGACCAACACTGCTGATGTTTAATCACTCTCAACTTCAAATCCTATAAGCCTTCTGGATCAGACTAAATACAGACTATTGTTTCAATTTGTCCAAATTTTGTGTATTATGAGTGAACTCATGACCACTCTTGTTATGTTTAGTTTTTTTTTAAACTTAGACACAGACTGAGCTCAAGAATGAAGCTCCTGCTCGGTTTGTCTGTTCTGGTGGTGACACTGGGAGTCCTCTATTCATCCCCAGAGGAACAACAACCAGGAATCCCAGAGGACACCTTAAAAGGTGAGTCAGCAAAGAGGAATCTAAATGTATCTTTATTTTACATGTTAGTTGATATTATGCAAACATCTGGAATACACTTATTTTATGATCTTTACAGAGCTGATGATTACTTAATTTAATCAGTTTTAGATTTATTTATTATGGTCTGTGCAATATGCATCACATTAGAGTACTTTTCTTTTTTACATTTCTACACCCTTCCTGTTCCTGTCCAAATTTGATAAAGAGTTTATAAGAACATCTCTCATAGTTCTTTCTTCACCATCTCTCTCAGAGTTGTCTATGAGTGGTGAGAAACTCGTGGATGAGGAGGTGAGAAGAGCTCTGTTCGGGGTGAAGCAGATGAAGGAGGTGATGTGGAGGAACGAGCAGAAGCACGAACACCTCATGAAGTCCCTGAAAAACAGCAGTGACAAGAAGAAGGTAAGAGCGACGTTAACCTTTCTTAAGAAAGAAAGAGAGTACAGAAAGTGAAAAGATTTCCCTTTTTGCTGCCAGGGGGCTGCCCAACTGGCTAAGGAGGTGACTGAGAAGCTGGAGGAGGCAGAGGAGCAGTGTAAAGACTCCCTGCAGGCTGAGTGGGAGGAGTGCAGACCCTGTCTGGAGGATGCATGTAAAACCTTCTACACTTCCACCTGTCGCAGGGGATTTGCCACTTTCCATACCAAGGTATGAAAACTACAGCTCCAATATGTGTCTTTCCTACTCTAAGCTCCAAACTCTTGTAGCAACATTCAGGTGATACCTTATCCTTTTTGGAAACACTTCTTAAACATATAAGGTTGTTTAAAATAGTGAGTATTTGTAATGAATGACATAAATATGATACAACATGACTGCATTTATCTATACTGTAGGTGGAGAACTTATTCCGCAGAGTGTCCGGACGCTTTGGCCTCCGTGAGCCTCGAACTGATGCAGGGGACATCCTGGTGAATCAGGGCCCTGACGAGAGCGACACTGAAGTTGCCCGCATCGAGGATTCCTTCAACCGCCTGATCAGCAAGGTTGGCATGCTGGTGGGCCGCAGTGTCACCCTGGTCTCCAGGATGCGCACCAGGCTTGACAAAGTGCTCCAGACGGCCTTCTTGAACGACACCGACACTGTGGATGAAGAGAGCACGGCTGATCCCTACCACCCCAGCAGGGACTCAGGCTTCCTTCAGGGTGTGGGATTGGAGGAGGTGATGGACTCCTTCTTTGACTTCGGGAAGAGTGTGGTGGACGAGTTTGGAGCTGTGGTGTCCTCTGTGTTTGATGACATCCATGGGGCAGTGGAGGAAAAGGCAAAGAACGGTACTGGTGGTTCGAGCATCTTAGAAACAGTTAAAAGAATGTGGTAACATTACACAAAGTATTATATTGTAGTGATGCAATGTTTTCCCTATATTAATATTTAGATGTAACAATAAACATCTTAAAACATTGTAAATCAACATAATATGTTAAACATTTTTTGTCTTTGGTGCAGTGAGGGAAAATTTCCCCCGTTTCCTGCAGAACAGGAGGTTGTGCCGAAACCTTCGCAAACAGCCCTCAGAGTGCTGGCAGCTACAGACCCAGTGTGAGGCCTGCCAGGGAACCCTGCTCACAGGTGAAGCACCCACCATCCTCACAGTTTCTGTTTACTTCATCTCCACATTCATCTGACTGCTCCTCTTCCTCATCTCCAGAGTGCCCCAGTGTTCGGGAGCTGCACGTGGAGCTGGACGAGGTTTCCCAGCTGCTGGATGTGTCCAAAGAGCAGTACGATGAGATCTTGTCTATCGTTCAGCGCCACACCGATGAAACAGTCAACTGGCTCAGCAACATGGCGGCTGAGTTCAGTTGGGTGGGTCAGGCTGTGAGCGACAGCAGCACTCCTGAAAACATCTTCCGCATCACCATGGTGAGAATGAGTGAAGAAAGAGTGTCCTCAAACACTTTTCACACCCACATGAACACTGAACCTAGTTTTCTTGCTGCAAGCATTCCTCCTGTTCATATTGAACATCAGAGACCTCTCTTGATGAGGGAGCAATCCACAGTCCTCATCAAATGAAGTTGGTACCTTCCAAAGTCGATGTTTACTCAGTAACACAAAGGGATATTTCCTTTCCTATTGAAAAGACTGAAATTTTTAACACTACCTTCTTGATTTGAGCCCTCATATTAAGTTACTAACATATTTGTCATTGTCATCATTGTATTATCTGTCACCGTTTACACTGGAAACACATTAGGAAGGGATCTCTTAAAGGTCAGCGATTACAGCAAACAAAACCTGTTTCAATGTATACACACCTGACTACTGCAGAAACAGAAAACCTATCCCGTTCCACTCCCCCTTTAAATATCAAACACAATCAATTGAGTCTAAAAATTTCTTGAAAATCTTTAAAATACAAATAAATATAAATCCATGATTGATACATATCTTTGGATAACATTTCCTCTAATAATGGTGAAAATGACTCCTTCCAAACTCCAGGTGGCGCCAAAGAACCACGATGAACAGAACATGTCTGAGACTGAGACCAAGGTGGAGGTGAACATCCTGAACTCTCCCCCATTTATCCTCTCTATTCCCAGGGAGCTGGAGCTGCAGGACCCAGCCTTCATCCAGTATGTAGCCCAAGAGGCTCTGAACAAGTACAAGGACATGGTCAGGTGAGAACTTTAATGACCCCCATTGTGCTATGATGCACTGGTAGGATCACAGGGTTGAGGTTCACCAAGGACAGATGTCATCCATCAGCTCTTTTGGCCTTCTACTGTTGAGTCAAAATGTCATTAGATACTGAGCATCCTGCAAAAATGTGCTTCATTTTTTCTGAAGTTTGGTCTCGATGCTTTACAACTTGTAATTCTCTTTCTTTACAGGTTTGACGAAGATGAGTAAAACTACTTTCCCTTCCTCCTTTTCGGAGCTTCTATCAGCACCTTCTCTCTTAACAGAACTAGACTGTGTTCCCGTATTGTAGCATAATCTTGAAATGTAAATACATTAAAGTTGAACCATGTCAATAACTGCCATTTATTGAATGTAAAAAAGAAGAAATCTTCGTACCTGTTGCCATTTGGTGTAACGAAATAAAAACAGATCAAACACGAAGTGTCCAAGACGTGTGCAATGTGAAGCTGAAGGAGGATCAATGTCGATCATCAAGAACGAGAGTTAGAGGAAAACATTTGAGTAAAACTTTTATTTTTTCTGTACAAAATCATATTAGTCACCATTCTCAGTAATTTCATTATCACCTCCCCACTAGTTCAAGTCCCATCTTGAGGAACAATCACATGTTAGGTTCCCATGAGTGACGCACACAAAGAAATACATAAAAATGTTCACATCTTTGTCCGATCCTTAAGCTTACTTATTGAATAAAAAGATGCTTTTACATCTTTTCCCCCCATCACATATACCGCTGGACAGACAGTGGAAGTACCTCTAAGAACGTGTTATTGGATTTTTGTAGAAAAGCACTAAAGCCGTGACCCGACCACAGTGTGTGTGCAAGGTGTTTGTTTTGTCTGGTTCTCATTACTTGACTTGACTCGAGATCCATCATCTCTACAAATGGGAATTGAAACCAATCCATAAAAAGGGGGAGCTTGACAAATATCATTTGAGACTTTTCGTTCCGTAAAACATCACTGGTTGACTTTGCATAGCTGCATTTACAAAATCAATGTGTTGGGCTTTGGATAAAACTTTCCCTCCAAGCAGACACAGAACTAAACAAACTGAAGGTTTAGTCATCGGTGGAATTTTACTGAGAAGAAGAGAAAGAAACACGACATCTGCATGAATGAGTTACATGATGTTGTGAATTTAATAGCTCTAACAGCTTCTTGGACCATCTATCATGAGATAACTCATCTACTTCAATGTCAAACTGTGTAGATGTGTGCAATATAAAGAGAAGTATGTTAGAGTCTTTTACAGCGATCAGACCGGACAAAAGACAAGATGCTAAATTTCAGACAGAAACAAACTCGATCTTAAATTTCACAGCTGACACGCCCATTTCAAAACATTTATAAAATGTTAAACAGGAAAAATGTTTTTTTTGCACTTGTATATTATCAAAATACCTCTTTATGATTTCAAGTCCCCACTTAAATAAAAAAAAAAAGAAGAAAGAAAATAGCATAATACATCGGCGTGATTTGCCATTCAAGTGACCGTGTTAAAAAGAATCATACATACCGCCTCTCATGCTTGCATTCATCCACCTGATCACACCTGCGAAAAATACATCTTTATATGTGGCACGTACTGTATGTGCTTCTGCTTTGATCTCTCGGTACATTCTTACATCCATAAAGTACAGCCTGTTCGTTTACTTCTCCTCGCCCTTCTCCATCAAAGCTTTACAGTCACAGCACATACTTTTCTGACAATTCAAGCACAGTTGTTGGTCACTTTAAAAAAAACAAAAAACTTATCAACCTACATGTTCAAACCAAACTCGTGTACACGTAAAAGATCTTGCCTCCGATATCAAAGAATTGTGAAATTTGGAGGAGAGAGGGGAGGATTAAAAAAAGTTAAAAAAAAAATGCATCTGCAAGTAGCCGATTTGAAAATACGCCCTCTCTTTCTGATCACAGTGTTGTGGCCGGCCCCGTATGGATTATTCTGATTCGCAGGGTTCCCAGAACTTAACGATCTGAACAGCTGGACACTTCCCCAAACATTTGGTCCCCGGGTACACAAGGGACAAACCTCTACTTCAGAAAACATTTTCTTCTTGCACTTGCAGATTTAACAGTGTGGTTGTGGACTAGTTTGTACCATTAAAACCTCTTTCTCTGCAGCCTCATCAAGGCTTTCCCCCCCCATTTGTTGAAGTCCCGAGCTTTGATCTCCACTTAAGTACCTCTGAGTGATGCCAGAGTTCACCCCCCCCATGCCCAAATCTTCCAGACTAGAGGTTGTCCCCAGGCTGGTACTGTGGCTCCGTGGCTGTGAAGTAGTCTTCCAAAAAGGATTGTATGTATTCGAACGTCGGCCTCTCATCTGGCTCCTTCTTCCAGCAGTGCCTCATCATCTCGTGGAGGGACTCTGGGCACCCCTGGGGGCAGGGCATGCGGTAACCTCGTTCTACCTGCTCGAGTACCTCTCGATTCACCATACCTGGAAGAAACACAAATAAAAGTTTGTTATGTAGCTTTTATTTCATTTGAAAATGGAAGTACCTTATTTTGAAAGGACTGTGGTTGTAGGTACCTAATGGACATATCAAAAAGTGATTGGCAACCAGTCAGATGTTATGGCAACAAGTTACATTCAATGGATGTTTGCATTTGTGAGGATTTTGATTATATTTGTATGCGTTTTTAAATAACATAGGAGTGATACAACTATACAGAGTTATAACATAACATTTATCATATTTATTTAGCATTCTGTTGCGTTGATTTAATGAAGTCAGCCCTCTACTTTTAGACTGGGACACTTTAATGAATGTAAAAAAGACGAGCAGGGATCGAGATTTAAGGAAACGTCATAAAATGTCATTTATATGAAAAACCGGACCCCAAATGGTGATTTTCTTTTGTTAAGCTCTTAAATCATATCAATGTGACAACATCCTCTGTGGGTTAGCTGAAGTTATTCGAGAGAAACTATGACAAGTGGGATTTTTTCCAAAGTTCTTTTTGTTTTTGATTAGGAAACAACCCGGTTTGCAGCCTGAAGCACCGTGCAGCTGACAGGAGGATAAATGCCCACACAAAGCAGTGTGGTATAGATAAAAGAATCCTAAAAACTCAACCTAGGTGGAACGTGGTCATTATTTCTTGTAAGACTTCTGCAGTCAGCTTCAAGATTAAAGCATCTCTGGCAACTCCAAATTTTAGAGATAACATTGGGTACGATTCTGACGTCACCTAAACGACAGACATTTCGGTTTATATCTAATGAAAGATCTCCAGTTTCTTACGTATGAACTGCCGCGGTTTGAAACAAAAAAAACAAAACAAACAGCATTGCTTCATCTTCAGACCACTTCCTGCCCTGCTAAAGCGCCAGAGTCGTGGATTCCTTCCCAAGACAAGAAGACAGTGATCCTGAACCCTGTGACACGGCGCAGAAACAGCTCCGCGGGGAGCTCGACTGCAGCTAAAAGAGGTTATGACACAGAGTCATTGGCATGGCCACAGCCGCATCCTTCCTCCCCCTTCCCCCTTCTCCATCTCTGTGGGAGAGTGGGGATCAGGTTCTCTCACACTGGGGGGAGAGAGAAAAGGCCCCGAACAACTGCTGAGACCAGAATATGGTGGTGGCGGTGGTGGTATGTCGGATACTGAGGTGTTTGCGTGATTTATGTCTTGCATCTGAAATCCTCAGCTCTAATAACATGCCTGTCATATATCTGAGTAAGTATATGTATCTATATATACTCCGACTAAAATAGAATAAAGATGATGTGTTCCGATGCAGACGCTTCATGCGTGGTCTTGGTATACCTGCCTCATACTGCTCCTACGCTATCAAGCAAAAGGAACAGAAATAGAGCCCCGGCTCTCTCACCCCCCACCAAAAAAAAGAAGACTGCAGCACAGCGGGGCAAGAGCCACAAATGTCCGGTGAGTCATACTACAATTTAGATGAAGGGGAAAAGATGGGGTTCAGCTCACGGCATTCGCTGCTCTGAGGTGAATTAATTAGACCGAATGGTTTGCACTGAAACCAAGAAGGCCAAAGGATCCAGATGGCCCTCTACAAGGGGATGGTGGTTAAACCCGCCATATGGCACGCTCTGTAATCAGTGCCAGTCCAACATTGTCATCAGCAGACGCTGCAGTACTGCTCCCGGTCAGCAGGGGTCAGCAATGAGACGACAGGAAGAGGTATAAAAAGAGTGAGGGGTACTTTCCCATGCACTGATAAGTCATTAGACATCTGCGCTGACTCATATGCAGTTCTATTCTGATCTGCATGTGTGAGAAAATGCTATTAAAAGAATTAGAACAGCATAATGGGCTTATTCATGAATGAATTATTGCTGTTTTTCATGAAGGAAACTCGAAAACACTTAAACACGAGCGTGTCGCTCCCAGAGAACATGAATGAAGCTGGAAATGGATCACTGTAACATGAAAAGGACGTCCGTACCTGGGTATGGTACTCTGCCCTTGGTCACCAGTTCAGTCAGTAGTATACCAAACGACCAGACGTCTGATTTGATAGTGAAGCGGCCGTACAGAGCTGCTTCAGGAGCCGTCCACTTGATGGGGAATTTAGCACCTGGGGGAAAAAAACAAACAGTCAAACAGGAGGAACAGGCCTCAAAATGATCAATATGAATTATCGATGAAATATTTTCATTATTGACTGACTGATCAGCTGACTTTTTTTTCAACTAATCAATGAATAATTTAGTTAAAATCCTCACATTTGATTTCTGAAACCAGAGAGAATGTTTGCATGAAGAAAACAAAAAACAAAAACAAAAAAAATAATTATTGCTGATTCATTTTGATCAATCAATAAATATGACATGGCAGAAATAAGCACAACGTATGATCAAAGAAATGTGCGACAGCGTGACTCTTTCAATCCGAGTCCGTAAAGTGAACAAAACCTGGAAACAGGCCTGTAAATAACAATATTATTAAATTATCTGCTATTTTTTGGTGTATTAATAACATCCCAACATGACATTCAAATAGCTTTTTCTGTCCAATCATCTCAAATATGTTCAGTTTACTTTTACAGGCTGGGACAAAACAAAGTTTCTGCGTGACAAACAAATCGACTGATTAATTAACTGACTAATCTTTTCAGCTCTAAAACCAGTGTCTGGCTGTAGTCATGGTGAGAGATGAATTGAGGCTTCAGGGGTGGGCGTTAAGGGTTGAGCATATATTTGTAGTCTATATATAACCGATCCAAGCTCTCACAAATCCAGACACTTCTGTCTCCGCGCATCTTCCAGTTCTCAACACACACACCTTGTCTGGCGGTGTACTCGTTGTCCTCGATGAGACGAGCCAGGCCGAAGTCAGCGATCTTACACACCAAGTTATCAGCCACCAGGATGTTGGCAGCTCTCAGGTCCCTGTGGATGTAGTTCATCCTCTCGATGAAGGCCATGCCATCTGCGATCTGGGATGGGATTGGACAGGGCAGACAAGAGTGGGAGGGGTGAGCGGTCGACAAAGAGGAAAATGGCATCAATGATGTAACAAAAGTGCATTTGTGAATCTGTAGCTGTGACAACAAAAACTGGACAAATCTTCACACACAGCCATCCCAACTATCAACTATCTCCACGCTCTTTCTTCTCCGGCTGTCAGCTGCCTCACAGGCGTCTCGAGGTTTAAACCTGCCTCAACACTTTTCCACTCTGCTGACTGAGAGAGAAGAGGGAGCCTGGGAACGTGGAGAGGTGAATTAAGAGCAGATCACAGTAGGTGACTGATCCAGCAAACTCAAGTGGCCTCTGATGAGTGGCGTTTAAGTGCTACAGGCAGTTAAGTGGTGGCGAACGAGTGGAAGCACATACAGCGAGAGGAGGAGGAGGGGGAGGAGGAGAGGGAGGGTAGAGATGTCAGGTAGGATATTAAATAATTAAGACCACCAGATGGAAAGCAAACTGAAACCCTTATTCACCAGGACTGAATATTTGACTCATACACTCCCACACATACACACAGCTGGGAGCCTGCCTACATGCAGCTCGCCTTGTTTTATTGCTGATGCATGATAATCCCGCACACACACACACACACACCAAAGACGCACTTAACACACACCACATACACACACACATACAAACAGCAGCTGGGCATGTAGGAGGCAAAGGGGATTTCTGTGCTTGCATTCAGAAGCTGTGTTTTGATCTCACCTGTGCGGCCATGTCCACCAGCTGGGGCAACTTCAGATATTTACCATCTCCCTCCTTCAGGAAGTCCAGTAAACTGCCTGTCAGGAGTTTTTTTTTAGAAAAGCACAGTCAAGCGAGAATCAATGCGTCTGTCTGGACATTGTGTGAAATCCAAAAATAAATGCGGCATTATAGAAAATGTTAAACCAAAGCGACAGCGGAGATCACAGGAGGCCTTTTCAGTTCAAGTTCAGTTCGGGTTTATGTCGGTCTTTATTTGTCACACAGGCCTTCTTATTCTATTTATATCAAGAGTTCCTAACAGCCGTACCAACTTTTTATTACTGGAGGATATAAATTCTTACTGCATTAAAAACCTTCGCCGTCATTGCGTGCTGGTTTTAGCGCAGATGATTTAAGAGCGCGGTGATGATATTTGGTTATGTTTGAGTGGTTACATTTAAAGCTGACGCATTTTCAGAAATTCAATCTCTTTCCAGAAGGTGTCAGATTTATTACCAGGCTATCTTTCACTTTACCTCATCGATATTAAAAGCAGCTTCGGTCATATATTTAAAAAAAACTTTGAGTGAGGCTGGAAACACACTAATATACGATATAAAATCTGGCGAATTTTTAAAGGCTGCAGAGGATCCACAGTTAGAAAATGCCAGAATACTGACCTGAGGTTTGTTTTTTTTAAATATTGCATCGGTCAGACAGACCTAGGGTCCACCCATGTGGCATGGTGACATGAAACAACATTTCTCTCTGTTGAAAAAGTACTGATCCGGTAAGCGCTGCGACAGGACTAACAATGAGCCGGTCAGTGCCACAGGCTGGACTAACGCTGTTGTAAAGCTGTGCGCATAAAAACAATAACAGCGACAGCGACCGCTGTAGAGGAGACAGACACTGCCGTTGTGGCTGTTCATAGACGGCATGTCTTCTCAACATTCCCTGACATGAAAGTTTATAAAGTTTTACTTTGATCGACTCCACCCTTAAAACCAGTCTGTTGGGCATGACTATGCATCAGTGTCAACTTAAAATGATGTTTGATTTAAGCGGATACATTGGTCTCTAGCGATTAATTACGGAAAAATCGAATCACCCTACCCCACGGAAATCAATTAGGGTGGAGATGAAGTGTAACATGCTGATATCAGTCTTTAAAATGTTTACACAGAGAAATAATTAACTAGTTTTAAGAAATCGCAGGTTACTGTTTAGGTGGGTGCGTCCACCTTGTCCTCACCTTTGCCCATGAATTCTGTCACAATGTAGATGGGCTCCTCGGACACCACGGCATAGAGAGGCACCAGTTTGTCATGTCGGAGTTTCTTCATGATCTGAGCCTCCTGCAGGAAGGCCTCGGGAGACATTGTGCCCGGCTTCAGGGTCTTAATAGCAACCTTAGTCGTCCCGTTCCATGTGCCTGTATAAAAACAAAACAAAATGATGACTCACGTTTGAAATAAACCATAAACCATTGTTGGATTTGTGCAGCTTGGAAGGCATTATTGAGGAAATAACTCATCGAAGACATTTCCAATTCATTACATGACTCATACTGCGATACAAAAACAGACTTTTTGACCCCTTTTAAGTGATTGAAAAGTCTATCCGAAAAAAAAAAATAATCAACCGCAGTGCCAGTGATCTCTGGCTGCGTTCCCATGTGTAAAGAGCCGCCTGGGACAGACAGAGAGAGAGAACACAACAGCTTAAACAATCAGCCACTTCCTGGTTCAGAGCCACTTACTCACGCCCTGCTTACATACAATGAGCTCTACTGCTTCCGTCATTAGGCTGACCTTCATGATACACACACACACACACACACACACACACACACACACACACACACACACACACACACACACACACACACACACACACAATGATAATATCTAATAATAATAATAATAATAATTTGACGTGGTGAGAACGCGGGAGAGTGATGGAGGAGGAGTAACGCAGTGTAATGCATTGAAAAAAACGAAACGCTGAACAAGCAAGGAGGGCGTTTCAGTAAGCAGTTGTAACTGAAAAAAACAAAAAAAAAAACATCAAGAGCAAACGGTTGCAGGGAGAGACAGAGAGGGATTCCTGGGATTTCACAGTGGAGGCTTGCAGGTCGAGGCTTGCTGCAGGGCCAGGCTTAATGAAAGACTGAGTGATGAAAGGAGAGAGTCGTGTTCACTGAAAGGCCCCTGTCTCACATGCAGGCCCAAGAACTGAAGCGTAGGAGGTGACCTGTGATTACCGAGCTCTGTCTGTGTGCATGTGTGCGTGCACAAACCGACAGCAATCAGTAATCAGCATTTACATCAGTATGTGGGCCAGTGCGGCAGCAAGACGATCTCTTTACCGAGGTCAGTCAGACCCACTCGACTTCAAGCTAATATGAATTTTTTTGAATATTTTGAATATTTTTTTTAAACTAACTCGGCTCATGTGCATTTACTGGCTCCTGGGCTGGTTTACATTAAATGTACACGAGTAATAAATAATGTAAGAACGGATACATCCACGCGGTTGTTTATATTCTTTACTAATTGATGATCAGTGGTAGCTTCAAGTATTTAAATGGATTTTTGTGCTGTTCACAGCGGAAGTACATGCAGGGCATCTGGCTTTCCAGATCTTGACAGTTTTGCTGACAGTTTTCATATGTGACCTCTTCACGCCAGATTCTAGAGAATTTCCGAGGAACTGCTGAAGCTTAGTCTTGTGACATATCAGCAAAATGAACTCATTTCAAGGGAATTGTTTCAATTATTGGTTTCTACAGCTGAAATGATGAGTCAGTTAATAATAAACAGAAAATGAATCTGTAACAGCTCATCAATGAATCGTTTATTTTTAAGAAATAATGCCAAAGATCGATTGGTTACGGCTTTCTTTGGCCTCTCTGATGTCAAACTAATCTGTTGGTTGTATAAAAACATGTCAACTTTGGATTTTGCAATGATAAACCAAGATAGTATTCTTCAGATTAATAATTCTGTCAGCTGTTGCCAAAAATACATATCATTATTATGTGTCCACCATCCACTTTGATCTAATCCTGCTCTGCTAATGTATAAATGGATCTACAGCAAAGCCTGGTTTGTAGTCAGCTGTCAGACACTACGTCACCGAGCTTCCAGTAGCAGTACTTGTTCAGATGCATTAATTTGGAGGGGGTTCTGTGACCTCAAGGTAAACCACTTTACAAGGCTATATGTACAGCAGATATGCGTGTATGTTTGGTTCTCACCCATCCAGACTTCTCCGAAGCAGCCCTGGCCCAGTTTGACCTCCAGTCGAAGGGACTCTCGCGGGATTTCCCAGGCATCCTTAGCCAGTCCCTGAGTCTGAGGTTTCACGGTGGGGCACACAGTAGTCAGCCTGTAGCACAGACCGTCGGCGTGTTCTGAACACAGAAAAACAATGAGCTTTACGTTGCAGCTGGTTAGTGACGAGCCTGCTAATTCACACACCCCAGCCTGTGAAATTAAGACATCGATCGAGTCGTGTTAAGAACATACGCAAGCCGAGCATTAAGTGGAGCCATGCTGCAGTGAGTGGACTGTAAACATGAGATGAATAAAATGTCACGTTCTTACATGACGACAGCAGCAAATAGCAATCAAACCACGACAAAACAAAACACATTCCTCACAGAATAAGAATCACATTTTCTGGTACTTTCACCGTGAACCGTGTTGAACTCAATTTAATTTTTTGAACAAATGGTCGAGGGGTTGTTTTTGCCTTTTATGGCACATGGTGAGCCTACAGTAGCTGACGGCAACAGCGATAACCATCACATGAAACCGGCCTGTTATATGCAAGCCAGTGAGCAGGTAAGATGTTACACTCCTTTTCTGCATGACTTCTCAGTTAATGCCGACATCAGACCAGACCTAAAGGCTCCACTTGAAAGGAATATAAAGTAGTGCAGAGCTTTGAATTTACCAGTCATCAATTACAAAGAGCACTGCAGTTAGTGAATCGGATAAATTACATGGATGACAGCGGGGCGGGAGCGACAAAATCCAATGTCAAAGGCTTAAATCACAAACATCCTCAGCCTTATGGATTCAGCTTCTGAAAGTTCGACTGTATTCTTGCAAACTTTGTCCTGCATGTGTTTACATCACCCAGACACTTTCTTGTGAGCATCCACTGGGGATTTTTTTAGGAACAGCTGCTTGCTTATCGATACTGTGCAGATTACAGCAGGCTTAAGGCTGTTTTTTCTTTTGTTTTAAATGGGACGTTTTTATATCCATGGCTCTTTTTGGCTCAAGCCTCACATGGGGTTTTGCTTTTTTTTTTGGGGGGGGGGGTTTGTCGTGATTACTGAGCTGCAACCGTGTCAGTGAAAGCACCGCTTGAGAATCACCACAGACAGAAAACATTTTCAATACATATTCCGGCAGCGGATCTGCAGCTGAATAATGCATTTTCCACTGCAAGCACTTTATCAAATAAAACAACAGCAGAGACCTACTTGTATTCCAAAAAACAACCGGCATGTGTATGAATGACTATAATCAACATTGGCATGTTTGTTCGGAGAACTCTGCGGCTGAAAGAAAGAAATTTGACTTGCTCCGAATCGACTGCTGAGTTGTAAACAACAATTTGTCTGCAGGCTGCATACCTGTGTAGTGTTTCACCAGCTTCTGTAGTGTCTCAAACTGGGCTCGAGTGGTGATGTAATAACCACCGTTGTCCAGCTTACGGATCTTGTAGTGTTTGACGTTATCTCCTTTCATCTCATCCCAGTCCCGGATAGACAGGGAGTATGCACCTTTAGAATCCACAGACATAAAGTTAGATTGCGCCATGCATCTCAGACTTTTTACAAAACAACAGATAAAGCCATATTTAGACACCTAGATTAAAGAAAATGTTGTTTTGTCTGTATAATCTAACATCAGGATACAATAAAACTACAGTGCACAGCTCAGCTGCCTTACATGTCAAAACCGCAGCTTTATTGATACAGTCTTGCTTTTAGATCCTTGTACCTTTGGTCGTTTCGCTCTCTCGTGCCAAGAAGGTCCCCCGCTGGTTCCCTGGAAGCAATAAGAGACGCTCAGCATCTTTGCGGCCCATTTTACCAAAGTACCATCTGCCAAAAAGAGAGAGAAAGTCAGATAGTCAGATCACAGGAGGAGCTCTCACAGTGTGATGTTCTGCACAACAAGTAGGATTTTCTCATTCATGCAATAAAAATGTGGCACCGGCGATGTGATATTTAGACGTTTGAGATTTGGAAATTCTCCGACTTTATGCGAGTCTTATAAATCCTGTCTGTGAAGTTAAACGTCAAGTTAAACATCAAAAACAGATGAACGGGGAAATAAAACAGATTTAATGTTGGTCCGATAATATTAAAACATCAGGGATTTCATATGTGGTTACCTTCAAAGTCAGACCGGGTCAACTACAGAGCTCACTTTAGTCAAAATAACTTAGACCATACTGCTATTTTATAAATTATTATTAACTTAGCTCCGAGCAATACATCTTTAGCTTGTTCCGTCCCGTTAAAGGGCACCTTAAAAAAACACAGCTTAATTCTTATTGCTATGAATAAACAAGTAAAACATTAGCTCATGGCTGTGAACAACCTTAAAATCCAGCTTTTCTTTTAAAGAGCACACTGTCTATTCCAAGACATCATTACAAGTATAGTCATGTTGCATGGTCTCACCTCTCAGGCATATTCTTTCACAGATTAAACCGGCAGAACACTGAAAATCTTGAACACTGTTGATCGTCTGCGCTCTTTTTGACTAAAGGTAAAGTTACCTGCCGGGTTTATCTGGTGTTTCTTTTTGTATTTATTTATTTTATGCGTTCCTTAAATATCTAGTACTCATAAAATGGCTGCCAGCCAATTAAAAACCAGTTCAGGACTGACTAAAAGCAGCACAGTCCCTTAACATTTCTGTCACACCGGATGAACTGCAATGGGAATGCCACCCGCTCTAAAGTGACAATACAGAGCTCCATTGTTTAGACTGTTTGGCATGATGGTGCAAGATGAGTTAGTCACAATGTGTGACCGCCCAGCCGCATCATGTTGTCTTAGCACGAGGAAGAGAACTTACTGATCAGGCCGAGAAACGTGAAAGGAATGAGAAGGAGAAAGCGAAAGAACAAAGCATGTGGAGGATGACAGGCGGAGTGTCAAAAAGGTAACGAGCACTTACTCTTCAGCCTGTATGGAGTCGGCTGGAGCCACGTAGTTACTGGGGATGTAACCTTTCTGTCCGGTGTTAATGGAGCGAGCCTCCCACCAGTCGCCCTCCCTGAAGAGAAAAATAAATTAGAAATGCGAACCACACAACACGGGCAAAAAGTCATGAATGGAAAAAAATACACCTACACTGAAAAGAGGACAGCAAGTCTAAAAGTGAACAAGGATAGACGAGGAGCGAGGTCGTTTTGTGCGTCATTCAGTCGCCTCACTTATCCAAGTTGTCAGGTGTGTGGAGGAAATATTTTGATCCTTTACTAAAGTAAAAGTACCAATAACACAATGTAATAACTCTGTATTAAAAGTGCTGCATCCAGAATCCAACTTAAAGGTCCAGTGTGTGTAAAATTTAGTTGGCTCCAAGTCCACCACGTTTCTACAGTAACCCAGAATGGACAAACTAAAGACTGCCACTAAACAAAAGACCAAAGTGAAGCGAGGGGGTTGCAATAAGTTACTATAGTGTTGGATGCCAAATACTTCAGTGAGAAAAAGAATGCCCCTTAATAGACATGTTATTATATATCACATTCATAGATTGTTGATATTTATGATTCAGTACACTAACTTTGACTTTTTTTTCCAGAGAAACGTTGGACATTTGTATCTAATTGGGTCATTTCGGTACTTTATCATATGTGTTAATGTCAATCTTATAACTACAGCTCTCAAATAAATTACAGTATTTCATGAAGTGATGCACATGTGGCAGAAAATAGAAATACTCAAGTAAAGTACAAATACTTCAAAACATAGAGTACTTCAAGTTACTTTCTTCCTATGTGTGTCAATACATTGTGAATTAATTGAAAGAAATGGCTTATAGACACCTGGCACAGTGTTAAAGTAAAGCGACCTACTTTAAAATATGCTCAACACATGTATTATTGTGCGCTCTCTTTCCAACCTCTATAAAAGGTTGTTGCTATAAAGAAAAACAACCTTTATAGAAGGTTACAGAAAATAATACTGTATTTATAGGAACAGCCGTCTTGAGAGTTTGAATTTAAAAAAAAGGAGAAACCGAGGTGTAGAGAAAATCTGTCTTCTGGCAATTTTGAAAAACCGAGCCAATGTGCCCCCCTCCCACCTCTCCTCTAAGAGCAGATGGCATCTTCATCACTGCGAACGCAACGTGCTCATGGGCTGTGGTAGAAGATGTGTGTGATGAATTTGCGGCGAGCTTGGAACTTTGCCTATTTTCACACCTGCGTACACCCGGGAAAAGGACGCTGCTGCGGCAGCAGGTAGAGAGGAAAGCTGAGCCGAGAAGAATTTCCCTTTCCATTAGGATTTATAGGCAGATTTCCTGTAATGTTATTACAATAAACGTCTATGAAATGTGGTTCTTAAAGACTGACTGCACAGTATTCTAATGAGTTTGACCTTCGGGCACATTTTCAGCGCACTGTTGGTGTCTTTGAATATCATTTCTGAAAATATTTATCCATTTATTGTGCGCACGGCTTGTGTTTTACTAAACAAATGATGAGCGGTATGTTTTACGCTGTGACCCAAATGTAATACCTTAAACTGGAGGAATGCTCTGAAAAGCAATGAGGACTAAACAGATGGTCCATTAGAGGAACCCATTAACCCAGACAGATTTCAGCTTTAATATCAGACCTGAATACAATGAGGGATTAAATACACACATATCCACGCAGCGGTGGGAGTTTATCGGTTTCGAAGTCAAATGCACTCACGTGTTGTTGATAATCTGGAAGCGATCCCCTTTTTTGAACGACAGATCATCCGACGTCCTCGCTTCGTAGTCGTACAGCGCTACGAAAAATGTTACGCCACCTGAAAGAAAGAAAACAGCGCCAACTTTTAACCTTCAAATAAAGACAAAGATCATCATATTTTACTCTTCTTATCTTAATTAACAGATAATCAAACTGATTAACAATTATAGGACTACAATTCAGTAGTTCAGGCTTCCTGCAATCCAGAGCCAGCGCTATAAATACACCCGGCTCTCTTAATGTTGATTTATATTAATATATGAGGGAGAGCAGAATATTCCTTTCTTAATTCTCAAACTTGGCGGTATCACGTCTAGTCAGTGAATCACTTAATCTCTTCTATATAATGAAAAGAGCTGATTTGTTCCTGGTCTGAAGTGACAGAGTGCAGAGAGGGAACAGGGCTCAGATATGTTTATCTTGAGGAGGAAATTGAACGGGCAGGATTAGATCTTCGGAAGCCCCCAAAGGCCAGATTATCCTCCTTGAGAGAGCAAAACAGGGACAGAGGGATATATGTGTGTGTGTGTGCGCATCTGTGCTTTGGGACGAAACATAATTCTTTGTTGAGTTAATTTACCGCATAATTTACCCGTCCAATTTATGATGCATTAATCACGCCGTGTCACCGCGAGTCACTTCATTACCAACAAATCTTTCATCTAAAAGTTATTCGAAGTCAAACTACTGTTGAAAGTAAAAACTTTTTAATGCGCATAACTAAATCTATTGAATTCAGTGCATGTAATTGTTTTCTTTGGCTCCGGAGACGCCATGCCTGCTGCATTGCTTCCCATATTACAGACCTATTTTGAGCTTCTCTTTGGCCTTGATGTTTTGGCTGATTCATTTCAAATGTCAAATTTACATAACATCTGCTGCTCATAACGTCCTGCGCATAACAAATGCTCAGCAGAGTTTATTCTAAAGTCGTGCACCGATTTACACATAAGGACAACAGAATGAAACGTTTAAAAAAAGGCAGAGGAAAAATTATTTAGCAAATTGGTTGAGTTTTGAATTTAGATCTTATTTAAAAAGCATTTCTCTCCTGCCGTTTTTTTCTCTGAAGGGCCTCTGGGACCCAAACTAATATGAATTTATTTGAATATTAAAAGAAAATTTCATCCATGTTGAGAAACTTTCAAAGCCTTTTCCCCCTCAGTTATGCAGACTCTCTTGCTCCTGGTCTGGTGTGCCCCCCTTTGAATCCTTCAAACTGACCTGTGATGACACCGGGGAACGGACTGCTCACGGCCACTGAAGTGAAGGAGGTGGAGGCCCCGCCGAAGGGCGTCATAACCGAAGACGCCCCACCGAAGGGCGTGAGGGCGGCGGCGTGGCTGTTATAGCTGTTGTTGTGTGTCTTCATAGCCGGCGAATGACCCATCAGGGTGGGGTCAGGCCCGTAGTGGCCTAAGTGGGAGTTGACCGGCGTGGCATTCGGGTTATCGGGTCTGTACTTCAGCGCCGGGCCCTTGTCTTCTTTACTCCTGACGCAACCCATCGTCAAGCCTGCAGGGAGGAGGAGGAGAAGGAAGATTTGAATCACGAGAACCATGGCTTCTTTATATTTGTCTACATGTTTGTGTTTAATGTCACACATTTTCCATGCCTGCTGCTGTTCGTGACTGATATGCAGCTTGAACAAAAGCTCTGGATCATGAGCTGTGATTAACTGGTGCAAAACTGCATGAAACCACACTGTAATGAGATGATTAGATGCACATTTAAAAGACATTAACGACAAACTGTGAATGCACGATTATTCCAATAGGAGCTAGAACAGAAACAAACGTTTTCCTTTATGAATCCAACAAGGAAATACAAGCAAATCAAGCAAGATAACAACGTAGATTGTACAAATCTGCAAAAAAAGATTTACACAGCATGTGGTTATAAATCAACAACGTGAAGTTGAAGTACAACCTGAATACAAAATGCAAAAGGCGCCTGTTGTACAGGTGGCTAAAGCCAAGTACAGAGATAATTGAAACCTGCAAAGACGAGACATCCCACACTGTTCACCGACATGCACAGAACAATGACTTCAACACACTAAACAACAGGTAGACTATGATTACAGCTGCGTCACTAAGTAGCCTGCACAGCCCTGTAAGGACATCAATTATATTTTGTTCCTTTGTGTTGCTACACAGAAACGCATATCCAACAAAAACAGTTTGTTCTGCTAATTTATACTGAATGGAACGGGCAAAGAAACAGAGGCGAAGAGTTTCCATGAGATGGATCAAGATCTATGATCAACACGGTCCCTTTAAACTCATCATAGAGCTGGAGGTGAATAAACTTTACAAGAGTGACCACACTATTTTACTGCTTCTTCGCCGTATTGCTCCAGTTTTGTTTAAATCATTAATTCTCCGGACAGGGTATCATCATCATCATCATCATCCCAGATGTCATAATGAGTCCCAGCCTTCAAACATTGTTAACGACTCCTTGAAGTTTTGGTGTGAACTCATGCTTTGTCACAGGGCTGAGTTTCTGTCACAAATAAGGAGAATTATGACATTGTTCATACGAGCCCGGAGCTCTTTTTAGGGGGGTCGTGACATAACTCGAGCCACCCAGAAAACAAAGACTGCAAGTCAACGAATGACCTCATACGACTTCACAAGTGCCAACAAAAGCCAGTCAAGGCCGACCGAGGCTCGAAACTGGATCCTGTTACAGCCTGTGGCCATTTCACCTCTCCCCTGTGATCACACCACCGCTGACAAAGATTTGTGAGGGGCCAGAAGGCCCTCTGTGTTAAGAATCAGTGCTCTCCTTCCTGAACTTACTGATAGATGTGTGTGTTGAACTACTAGGACTAAGACCAAATGACTTCACATAAAAACAGAAATCATAAGAAATGCCATTAGTCTTTCTGGCTAAATCTGGCATGTTTTATTAGTACGCACTGTACCTGTCAAAGAAAGAAATAAACCAAACTCTCAAGTTAAGTGGGTGGGTTTATATCTAATCTTATGAAAAAGCTGTTGGGAGTATCAAGTGTTTTGTGTGTGGTGTCATGAGCTGGCAGCGTCATCTACAGGTCCTCCTCTGTTGACTCATTTCTCTGTCACCTTTGGCCTCGAGTGTCAACTGTACACACTGAAGCAAACTGCCACAGTACCACGGATGAACACTAACTCTGTGACTGATCGACTGTCAGTGACTCATATCCTGACATTCGGAAAATGTTACAACATAGTTTCTGAGTGTCCGTTAGTAACAGGTCATTTGTAACGGTAACAGAGGTGCCACAATGGCCCAAAGTGACTCTAACGGTGCAGGTAATGTGTGTTTTTACTGGGAATACTCTAAATTTTATGTGAAAAACTGTATGTGTGTCCATATTTCTGTGAATTATAAACTCTCACACAGTCAGACGCATTGGATGTTTTGTTTACTGGCTTTATTCACGACTTTCTACTCTTAGTTAAACACGTAATTTCTGTACTGCACATGTGTGGAGGCTCTACAGGCATATTTATTTATTCTGCCTAGGTAAAAATATTCTTATTGTTGTATTTTATGGTTAATGTGCAAGCTGCTTTGTCAATGTGAGCTTCTCAGACGGACAGGACAAACATAACATGAGCTTAAGCGGCGAAAGGGAAAAGGCAGCGCTGAGGTGCCCTTGAGCAAGGCCCCTTAACCCCCCTGCCCCCCCAACCACTGCAGAGAAGCTGCTCAGAGGCCAGCAGGTCAGACTGTGTTTGTGCTGGGCAGCTTCCAGTGTGAATGTGATCAGGGAGCTCTCAGTGAAACCCCCCAGGTTAAGTTACTTCAGAGACCTGAAGCCTAGACAGACCAGTTCACTGCTTTTAAAAAAGGCGACAGACAGAACAGTATGATGTGCTTTAAAATTTTACTGGAAGATATTACTCACCGCTGGCCGGTCAGTAGAGTTCAATTATGTGAGTTATTGCATCTTAGCAGACATCAAAATGATAGAGTAATGTTTCTTTTTCAAGGAAACCATCTTTGGATAGACACTGGACGGAGAAAGCAGCCAGGAGTTTTCATTTTGTAGCAAAGATTTCACATTAACTAGCTAAAAAGGTGACTACATTGCCAGCTAGAATAATAACTGGTTATAGCTACAAAGTTGATGGTCAGCAGTCAACAGCTGAAGATAGACAGGAAGCAGGGGGCAGAGAGAGGGGGAGTGACACGCAGTAAATTAGCCGTCCGATGCGAGGACTATAGCCTCCACACACGGGGCGGCCGCTTAACCCACTACGCTACCGACCGCCCCAGCAGTCAACTTTTAGTAAATGTTTTACAGCTTTAACTTAGAATTACTGCAGACTGGAGGCTGATATGGGAGTTTTGATGCCGATACCAATTTTATTGGGGAAAATGGCAGCTGAGGTAGTGAATAAAAACTCAGAAGGCTGTTTTCTTTCTACAAACTTCAATAAAGAATACTCAAGTTAAAGATTCCTGAATGTGTTATCAATAATTGAATAAACTCGCTGCTGTGAGCTGCTTCTTCTCTCTTACTCTCTCGTGCTGCTTGCCACAGTTTGTAAATCACAGTTCACTCTCCTGGATAAAACCGTTTTCACATCGGGTACCATATAAGCCAATACTGATCATGTCTGCGATAGGCGAACTCCTTTCAGTTGTGATTGTTAGTTAAGCCCTGATAAATTCAAGCGTCTTCGTGTCCATGGAAACACAATCAAAGGCTCCTAAATGATGTCAAAATTCAATTTTTTCATCATGTATCACCGACAAAATGAAATTTATAATTGATGTATTAATTTGGCAGGACTTGTTTTATCTTTTATAAGACTGAATCCTCTGGTGAAGAAAAACAATTCATTTAGTCTCTGCTCAAAGTATGGCCTCGGCTTCTGAAGAGCCGCTAAACATAATGAGGGTCAACAATCAATCTATATTCGAGATGGATGGAGTATTGACTTCCTCCCGCGAACAAACGATATTGACTGAAAGCCAGTGCTGAGGCAGCGGAAACAGAGAGTAGGATGAATGATGGGACATGGAGGACGGATGGAGATGAATTATGGAGAGAGGAAACGGAAATTTTTTAAAAAGCAGGAAGGACAATTTGGGAAGAAGTTTGACGCTGCACAAAAAAGTAAATGAAGAATCGCCTCGGTCCATTTTATTCTCCGTGTGGCTCTTCACGCGTTAACTGTGAGCATTTTGTTCATCTAACGCTGAAGAGCAGACAGGCACATCTTGTACGTTAACTGTGTTTACATGCCAGGTACAAAATGTAAGAGCAGTGGATGTAGATGAGATCATATTTCCAACAAAAGGCAGACACACAAATCAGACCATTATATTCGTGTATAATCGTGTGCATTGGCCAGCTATCTGGTCCACTTAGACAAATTATGGCTTCTCCGGAAAAAAAGACATCCTCCACAGGATTGTTACCACAGACAGGATAAACAATAACAGCTGGCGATGACAGCATGCGATCTGTGTGAGCATGGCAGCACTACATGTCCTGATAATTCGTTAACGCTGGTTAATATGCAACGCAACACAACAAACATGCCTGTAGCTTTGTAAGACAAGAGGAACACTTTGACCTCTGGAAAGAACGAGTTAGTGTAGAACAGCAGTGATGCTCATCGTCGTCTGTCTGTCTAAGCTATTAGATAAGTTGATACATAATTGAGTGGGTGTTTGTGGATCAGCGAAGCCTGAAATACATGTTTGCACGTTTGAATCCATAAAACACGCACAGTTGCTTCGTGCAGATGTCCACACAGGTGTCAGGGAACATACATGCACGCAGGATCAGAGCGAGCGTGAGGAAAAAGTACAAAGATGAATGTGAAGGAATGAAAGAATAAACCTCAATCAATTAGAAAATAAATAAATTAGATTCAACTTCATTGTCATTACACATGTATAAATACAAGGCATCTAATCAGAAGTGCAAATAGCAAAGTGCAATAGATACAGATAAATACAGTATTTACTGCAGAGTATGTACAGATAAACAATGTGGGCAGTAGTTATGGGCAGATTATATACAAATAAGTTATGGGAGCATAATGTACAGGTAGTGCAATTAATAAATTAACAAGAGTGCAAGATACAGATGTGACTAAACTAATATTCAGATGTATTACAATACTGTACAAAAGGGATAAGTATACAGTACAGATGTATTTTAGATGCATGTGTTCGAAGAGGGTCTAAACATGAGGTAGAGTTGAGTTTAAAGTTGTTTATTCTTACTTCAGCACCAGAAATAAAAAGGACAAGAAAACAAGTATGAAGTGAAGCCAATGTGGAAGTGCCAAAACTGAAGTTCCTTAAATGTCCACTTGAGGCTGGCTCCAGAAGTGAGTCAGTCCCCATGTTAAAATGTCCAACTTCACAGCAGAAATAAACATGTTTACAGCCTGGTACAAAAACAGTTTTGGTCTCTGTAGCTAATTTTCATGAGGGTGAATTTTTTCTCATCTATATTATCTATGATTTTATAATTTTTCAAGAAAAATCAACGTTTTTGACCCTTTAAAGGCCTGACTCACATAAATAGATCATGAAAAAAGTCAACTGCTTTGAACTTCCTGGTGCTCACTGTATTTGTGCAGTATCTCTAGTCAATACTTAACCATGGATAAATGTTTTCCACAGCGTCATAGTAGAAGCCGCCGACGTCAGAGCAGAGGCCAACATAAACAGGACTGCCACCTTTGACCTTATTCTGTCGCACATGTGAACCACGACATGTCTCCAAACGTCCAAAACACTTAGAGCTAATGCCAATGCAAACGGACAGCTGACCTGAATGAAAACACAGCAGCAGTAAAGTTTAAAGAGGGTATGGATACTTCAAATCATCCTCTGTGTCCCGGAGTCAAACGCTTAAGGGTGATGAGAATAGTCCACTGGTGATCAGGATGACCGTAAGTACACAATGTGTGTCCGTCAACGTTCAAACTTATGTGGACTACCTGCTTTTAAAAGCCAACCATCAGGATCAACAACGAGAACGACGCATTTAAAACCGTTTATCAGTAGTTTCACTTTCTGTTTAGACTCTTTTGATTAACGTTCTGTCACCTAATTACAGGCTGAATAATATCTTCCTCTTTCCTTAAATGACTGGCATCCTTTACCAGTTTCATCATTATGTGCACCCAAAGGATTCGCTCCTAAAATGGCCATGAATAGATCACAAGCCTGAGCGGGCCCACGGGGTTGGCACATGATCTGGCGTGTCAAACTGGTTCAACGCCTACAAGTTTCACTTTGGATGCCTTCCTGGTTGGCTCAAAAATACAAGGCATGGCCTAAAGTGAAAGCCACAGTTAATCTAGGAGGATCATATTATTAAAATTGTGATTTATTAATAATTCAGAAAGTACGCCCTTAATAAAAAGCAATAACAAGTCATGTTTTGAAAGATGTAATTCACTTTTCTTGCTGCCGCAGAAATCAAACCGCTCATTTGGTTACGGGCGAATATGAAGCATAAAGAAGGAGATTGCTGTTGTTCATACACAATCCCAAAACGATTTTAATTATTAATAAGTCTTTATATCTTTATTAACTTCCTGTTAATCCTCTAAGTTCTAGCTGTTCTTTCAAAAAGTTGCTCTTTGAAGCAAATCTTTGACTTAAAACTTTAAACAACAAATAGCTTTTGAACCACCCATGGAGAACAGAGCTGTGAGAAGAACAGAAAATCCCACCTCTGCCCGTTTAGCACCAGAGAAAGGCTTCTGATTTATTCTTTTGTCAGTCCCATTTACCTTTTGTTATGGACAGAGAGAAAGTACCTTGTGCTGCTCCCCCCACAGAGCGCAGGACACTCGCAGTCCCCTGAACTAGACGATCCCATACACATGCTAACAGCGTTGGAGCCAAAAAAGGCCGACAATCAATCAAACGAACAGCTTCAATTAAATATTCAAAACGACCAGATGGAGCAGGAGCAGGGGCAGATTTACAACCACGGCTCTTATGAATGGACACTTTTGTTGGAGATAACTAAACAGAATCATCGTAGCATATGCTGTTTTGTTGATAATTTGACCCAAAACCTTGAGGATACACATTTAAAGCATCAGGATTCCTCACTGTGGATCCACCTTCCTAATCGCTGAGCTGGTTTCATTCAGATCAAACTGTCCCGAAATGACTTTCTGCGTGAGAGACATTAAACTGAGAATTTGTGGTGAAGAGAACAATCATATTCTCCGTTTTTCTTTTTTCTTTTGTGCGTGTGTGACAAATTTACCAGAACTAATGACGGCTCGAATCGAAATCAAATCACAGGAAGATTATTGTATCCCCTCAGATGGTTTCCTAAACGAGGCTGTTATACACACAAGATGAGATTAGCGTTCTTTCATGGCTCTGAGGGGAACAGCCTCCAGCTCATACCGGGATGTGGGTCATGGATCCAACTTAAACGAACAAATGTAAATGACTAATTAGCATGTGTTAACACTTAACACTTAACAAACTGCATCTGAACCCCCCTCCTTTGGAGTTCAAGAGCTCACATGTACTTTACCACACAACAGACATACTGTAACTACAAGCTTCAGTGAATATGAAGCCGAATGGAAGTAAATCCATGCACACGCCCACCCCACACATATTTCTGAATAACTTTATTCTCCCAGCAATACTGTACACAAAAGGCAGCGGGATGTGTTCAAAGAAATGCCGCAGCCAGACGCCATCCAAGGACATGTGACGTGTGAGGCTGCGCTCCAGACTGCCAGTGATGCCGTGTCAGATTAAGGAGACACGGGCTGCTGCTTCCCACAGGGCTGAATACGACAATGCTGCACAGGAGGGGAAGCCTTTGCTGTAGGCTGGCATGCAGGAAACATTCAGGAGAGAGCTACACATAACCAAGCCAAACTGGGACCAGTATACTCCATCAGAACTGTATGGTTGGATGGGATGTGCCAGACTTTCCCGAAACCATCAATCAGACATTAACACCCATTTATGCCGAGATAAATTTACACCAAAGTGTGTAAGGGCCAGCTCATATCTGGACACTAGAGTCAAGTTTATTTGTATAATCCAGTTATAAAGTTGCACTCTGTAAAAAGCTTTATAGCATTGCATTGCACGAATTCTGGCGTTCGAAGAGAAAAAAATAAAATAAATGTACAATATTAGCAAAGAAAATACAGAAATGAAAGGAAACCCCAAAACGACTCATTATCTTCATGTACTCCAGAGTTCATCTAGCTTTAATGCTGACCAAGCTTTGATATTACTGATAACGAAAGTATGTCATACATATCTTTAACTACCGGGAAGTGTGTGTAAAGCACTCAGCAGGTTCAAGCATGACACAGCTCTGAACTCCTGTTACCGCTCTGAGTAATCAGATAAGATGTGAGTGTACCGGGAGAGGCCCTTCGACCTTTGAGCTACTGCCTTTACAGTCACTCGGGACAAAACTGACGCACTTGTCCGCGGTCTAAGGGTGTTCTTTTTTTTAAACTACAATACATGAATTCAGACTTCAGCGGCACATAGGCTTGGGTATCAAACTTCAATACATCTTACAGTACTGAAAACTGGGATGCCTTTCCTCAGCTGGACCAGCCTTTTTGGACTGAAAACAAAGCCTGCTGCATTAAAATACACAGGGCCGAGTTGTGGGTACCAATAAGACATGGAATATGATCCAGAAGGTCAAATTGCAGTTATAGATCAACGTGTTTAAAGGCTTGTAAAACGATAAAACCACAGCAGCTACTGTGGTATCTTTTGACAATCATGGGGTAAAGCAGTAGTAGAAATATGGCGTTCGTGTTTTTAAATGACCAGGAATGCATGCTTGCATGTATCTGAAGTTTCAGGCTAAAACAACGCAGGGTCACCTGAAAAGAAAAACTATTGAACCTGGCTCAACGAGACATCCATCGCCATCCAGCCAATAAGATGCATGCAAGCACACCATCTTTCAAATGAAAGATAAGCAACATCGTGATGCGTATTACTCCAACTGGACTTCCTTCCTCATTCACTGATACCTGAAGCAACATGCTCCCACCAACACAGCACCTTGTATTTTTTTAAATGCTGGGATATTTTTGGCTAAATCTGTTGAACAATGACATTTAATGTCACAGTGTGGGTGTAGTCAGGTGTGGCATGTTGTATTGCGATCACTCCCAGCTGTGATGCAGATGTTGTGACGTAATTTCACAGGAAAAAGCACGCTGGGTGCAGTTTTGAAGTAGGTTTAGTATCATTACTACTTCATCGCTACAATCAAAGCTTTTCTAATGAAAAGCATTTTATCGATTTATCTTTTAGGCTGTTAAATGTAACAAAGTCGGAAAAAGATACCAGCAAGTAGCATCTTTAAATCTCTTGTTCTGACAAACCAAAATCCAAAAATGATACGAACCAGCAAAAAAGCAGCATCATTACTCATTAACCAGTGAATCTACGCTTGACAAATTACTGAAAAGATTTAATCGATCATCACAACGTCACGGATTTGTTGCTCCACTGATCATTTCTGCTCTACTAAGAAAGGCCAGCAGGTTGTTACAGTGAGCATCTCCATCACGCGAGTTCAAATGTGAAGCCGAACGTGCTCGTGCTATCGAAGATAAATCAAGTGCAAGAAGCCTGGAAGCCATGTTGACAGACTTGCTCCATAAACACTAGCCACAGTCTCAGAGATGAGAAGATACCCGGGGCTGCAAACCATTACTGAAGCGTAACTCAGTAATTTCCCTGGCACGCTCTCTGAAGGCGCAGCTCGGTCTTATCTTCAGGGCGGCGTGCCATCTCTACCAATCACTGAGTGGAGGAGGAGAGGGGGAAACTTCCTTCCGAATCCATTCATGCTATTGGAGGCCACCTGCTGTGACTGTCAATAGCTGTGGAGTGAAGCTGGGAGAAAAGAAAGAAAGAGAGAAAGAGCCATCTTCGAGCTATGGAAGCAGAAGAGCTCTTCTTGTTCTCTGTGCCCACATCGCCGACTGCGGATATCTGAAAATCTCGTGTCCTCAAACATTTGTTCAGTTTGCGGACACGTGAGTGCCGTTTTGATTTCGACCTCATCGCCGCGTGGCACAGAAGATCTGAAGCTTCTAATTAGCAGACTGTAATGATACTGTAGAATGCCATGAGGACACTCGAGGGGTATGCGAGGATCCTTCATGTCTCCAGTTATACTCAAGTCCCCTGAACCTCGGCCAACACCACCTGTTAGCGCTCCTCACTCCTCTGCCAACAGGCTCTCCATTCCAGCTGTGTGTAATGTGTGTGTGTGTGTGTGTGTGTGTGTGTGGGAGACACGACTGTCCAGCCAACTGGATCTGTACTAACAGAGGGATTACCGTGGAGGAGGATTACTGTGGCACCGGAGTATATAAGCACACCAACAGACACATGCACAGTTGGGGACAGATGATATATGGACACACACACACACACACACACACACACACACACACACACACACTAATATAACAACATTCATGCCCTTTGTATCTTCTTACACATTTTTGTTTTGAGTGCACAAATCTGGGAAGTACACAGTTGCCCCACCACAATAAAAGCATGCAAAAACATCCTTGAAAACTCCTGCAAAAAAGGCCTTGAATTTCAGAGTTAAAAAAAAGTGTGTCTTGCAATAAAAGGCCTTTAAACAGCTGAGGCCTACAGCAGCAGCTGATTGTGCATGTGGAGAGTTGGAGATTGGGTGAGGCTGAGAGGAAATCAGAGGTAGGTGGTTAAAACTTTGTGGGAAGGAGTTTAAAAAAAATGTGAAACGAGGCTGCACACGTTAGAAAAAGACGATTTGGTTCGTTGTTGTGTTTGTTTCATGGATGAAAAAAGCTGCACATACATTCATTTCGCCTTTTGGAAAGTCTGTCCTCATTGTTTTCATCTCCAATCGACTGATACATGCAAAAATAACCTGAATCCTCACGTCCTGGTTCAAAGGTTACCAACAAGACTTTTCTAACAATAAGAAAAACGCACCAGGAAACTCTCCTGGTGCGTTTTCCTAACTTTCTCCAAAGTGTCACCGCACTACGAGGCCCTGCTCCGCTCACTTTACGCACAGAAATGAGACTTTCTTACCTTTTTCAAAGAGACCTTTACAGTGTCGAGCCTCGGCTACATGCGTCCTGTGAGCTTTTTTGTTGTTGTTGTTGTCCTACACGTTTTTTTGGTTTCACGTCGACAGATTTGAGAAGAAGAAAGTGGAAACAGCACGCAGCCTCTGAACGTGGAGTCTCAGTCTGCAGCCTGTCCCATACCGATCCACTACTTCACCAGCCCAAAGTCCTCCGCTGGGATCTTTTATATTCCGTTCAAAAAAAAAACGAGGACACACCACCAGCTGACAAAGGCTGCTTAATATGGCGGGGTAACAGCTAAGCAAAACAGTTAAAATATCCAGAAATCACCGCCTGCTGGTAGGTCAGGGTTGCCCTGAAAGACTCACAACAATAGCCCGGATTTGCACCGAGGAGCCGACGAGGCCAAAGAAGGAATAATGCTGCGTTCAGGTGCCCAGATTAAGCTCGTATATCCGGGTTTCACCCCCACACACCCCAGTTTGATTAACACACTGAATAACATTCAGTGCTGCAAAAAGTTTAGATGAATTATTTCAGACTTTTCTCTTAAATGAAACAATATGAGATGTTTAGAGTTGGGAAATCAACTCTTGACATCTGTCCAACGATGAGTGGACACAGTAGCTGCTTCATTTGAATGATTTACACTAAAATCTACATAATGCAATAAAATAAAAACCGGATCCGATTAGATAGATAGATAGATAGATAGATAGATAGATAGATAGATAGATCCCAAGCTGGGAAATTACAGAGTCATACTTATGTATGGTAGAGTAATTTGAAACCTAATAATTACATAAACGCCATCCTTGTAAAGCAGATAAGAATTAAATATAGTTCATAATTTAAAAAAAAGTTTATCTTATCAAAAAATCTTCTTAGCTGAGAGATCCGGATTTTGCAGCTTTAGTCGATCCACAGTGGCTCCAAATCTTTTTGATTTGTGGCACCTTAAAACAAAGTCATGTCTACTAGTGAACTATGTTTATCTGCACAGTTGCAAACGATTACCAACAGATTTATACTTTTTTTTTCTCTCTCTTTTGGAATATTTTTTTAAACTATCTTGTGACTCAAAAACAAAACAAAAACAAAGATTACAATAAGGTCAATGCCATGACCCCTTTAGATTTAACTTCTACCCAAAGACCTCCAGTATGGGAATCACAATAAATAAATTCTGCTGTATAAATTAGGCTGCGACTAACAATTATTGTCATTATCCAGTGATCTGCTGATTGTTTTCTTGATTAATTGCCTATAAAATGTCAGAAAATAGTGAAAAGTCACAGTCACAATGGTCAGAAACCCAAAGATATCCATCATCCTACAGTATAAAACAAGGAAAAGCAGCAGATCACAATAGAGAAGATATAAGTACCTAACATTTGACATATTGCTTTAAATAATTACTGATATCTTAGATCTTATAACTTTTTTTATTCAGCTTGACTATAAATTGACTATAGACAATAAAACATAGATCTTACACATATGAATTGATGTTTTGTGAATAATTTTTCACCTGAAATAATCGAGAAACCCTTCACATACTGATACCTTGTGTATTGTTTAGTGTCTCTCGGTTCACACCGGCATGTTCTGTTATTTCCGATAACCCTCGAACGTCGCATCATCTCCCATTGAATGGTTTTCCCTTGTGCCCAATATGGCCGACATCCCTGGCTCAGATTGTGGAGAAAACACAACATCTGGCTCAGTACCAACCAGACACAACTGTTCTGGTTTTTACTGCTCCATTAAATCACGTGAAATGAGTTTTTACGTTCTATCATTTCGACACAAATCGCCACATTGTGTCTAGTGGCAGTTTAACCTTTGAACCTTATTCACAATGTGCAGCCATCTGGCGCCCTCTAGGTTTATAATCAAAGCATGAATGCATGCATTTACTTATATTGCTATTAACGTTAAATATGCATTTGCAGTTAACACACAGTGTTTGGCAGCCTGTTTATGTTTCCAAAGGGAAACAGAGTGGCTTTATCATTTCTGACAGACTTCTATGTGATCATAAAAACTTGGATGTTTTTCAGAGGGGAGGGGGGGTTGTGTTGAGATTCAAATAAAATCTTGTACCAGCAAAAACAATGACTACAACAATTCCTCCACGCTGCAGGTTCAACTTGTATGAGTGAGGCTTCTTTGAAGTGATTCTCAAGTGATTTGCTGACCCCTACTGACTTTGACTGCACTGTGCTCAGCCGGCTCTGCAGGTTTGTCTTGGGATGAGGTCTCCCAAAGAGGCGGCCCCTGTGGGACACAATGCACACACTCACACACACACATGCACAGTGAGTTTTAACTCATTCTCTTTACTGAAATTTGTCACCATTTTCAATCATTCTGATTCGCCATATTTGCTTGTTTTGTGTTTCCATCTATTTTTCAAACGATTACATTTTATTTATAACATCATAACTCCAAATCTTTTTGATTCGTGGCACCTTAAAACAAAGTCATGTCTACTAGTGAACTATGTTTACCTGCACAGTTGCAAACGATTACCAACAGATTTATACTTTTTTTTTCTCTTTTGGAATAAAAAAAAACTATCTTTCAAACAATTAAATTTTATTTATACAGCACCACATCATAACAGAAGTTATCTCATGATACTTTTCATATAGAGCTGGTCTAGACCGCACTCTTTATAACATTATTTACAGAGACCCAACAATTTCCACCATGAGCAAGCACTTAAAGAAACAGTGGCATGGAGAATAACAGATAGACAGACAGACAGACAGACAGATAGATAGATAGATAGATAGATAGATAGATAGATAGATAGATAGATAGATAGATAGATAGATAGATAGAACCTAAGGATAAAGACCTAAAGACCCAAGGAATCACAAGATTATAGAATATGTAAAACAAAATCAAATCAAACAAAGACATAGAGTGGGATACAATACATATTTCTGTTATATGTATCTTCTTGCTATGTTTTGTATGCATCTACTATGTCATAATCTAGTGAAAAACGTGTTGTGTTCGAATAAACGGATATTCTATTTAGGCATTTTAAATCTTCCATACTGGAAGGTGAATGGGACTGGAAGCTGCTACACAATTTATGATTATAATTTATTATTTTCTTTTTCAGACTTGCAGATTGTGATGGCTCTCAGGGCTCTTAAATGAAACAATCTGACATTTTAAGAGTTGGAAAATCAACTCCCCAACGGGCAGCCGGAGAGCGAGGCGCACGAGGGGAACCACGACAGTTCCAAACGTCCGAAAACACTAGGAAGCTAATGGCAAGCAAACGGCACGGCTGCCCGGAAGAAACACAGGCAGCGGTGGAGTTGAAAAGAGGGGATGGAGACTTCGCAAATCATGCCGCTGGGGCCCGGAGCAAACGCGCAGAGGAGCGAGAAAGGCCCCACGAGGCAGGATGGACCGCAGTACACAAACGTGTGCCGGCACGGGCAAAACTGAAGGGAGACCTGACGTTAAAGGAAAAGCCAACCAAGCAGACAACAACGAGAAACACGCAAAAACCGAGCAGGAGTCACGCGGGTAGACTCTTTGGAACGGGCGCACGTAAGACAGGCTGAAAATTCTCCTTCCTTAAAGGAGGGGCACCTCGTACCCCAGTTTCATCTATGTGCACCCAAAGGATCCGCTCCTAAAAGGGGCCAGGAATAGATCACAAGCCGAGCGGGCCCACGGGGTTGGCACAGGATCTGGCGTGTCAAACGTGGTCAACGCCTACAAGTTTCACTTGGGATGCCTTCCGGTTGGCTGAAAATACACAAGGCATGGCCAAAGTGAAAGCCACAGTTAATCTAGGAGGATCATATAAAATGTGATTATAAATATTCAGAAAGTACGCCTTTAATAAAAGCAATAACAAGTCATGTTCTGAAAATTAATCACTTTCTTGCTGCCCGCAGAAATCAAACCGGTTTATTCGTTACGGGGGATATGAAGCTAAAGAAGGAGATTACGGTTGTTCAGACACATCCCAAAAGATTTAATTATTTTTTTATATCTTTATTAACTTCTTCTAATCCTATAGGTTATAGCTGTTCTTTCAAAAAGTTGCTCTTTGAAGCAAATCTTTGACTAAAACTTTAAACAACAAATAGCTTTTTGAACCACCCATGGAGAACAGAGCTGCGAGAAGAACAGAAAATCCCACCTCTGCCCGTTTAGCACCAAGAAAAGGCTTCGATTTATTCTTTTGTCAGTCCCATTTACCTTTTGTTATGGACAGAGAGAAAGTACCTTGTGCTGCGTCCCCCCACAGAGCACAGGACACTCCAGTCCCCGAACTAGACGATCCCATACCATGCTAACAGCGTTGGAGCACAAAAAAGGCCGACAATCAATCAAACGAAACAGCTTCATTTAAATATTCAAAACGACCAGATGGAGCAGGAGCAGGGGCAGATTTACAACCACGGCTTTTATGAATGGACACTTTTGTTGGAGATAACTAAACAGAATCATCGTAGCATATGCTGTTTTGTTGATAATTTGACCCAAAAACCTTGAGATACACATTAAAGCATCGGGATTTCTCACTGTGGGATCCACTTCCTAATCGTTGAGCCGGTTCATTCAGATCAAACTGGTCCCGAAATGACTTTCTGCGTGAGAGACATTAAACTGAGAATGTTGGTGAAGAGAACAATCACATTCTCGTTTTTCTTTTTTTCTTTTGTGCGGTGTGACAAATTTACCAGAACTATGACGGCTCGAATCGAAATCAAATCACAGGAAGATTATTGTATCCCCTCAGATGGTTTCCTAAACAGGCTGTTATACACACAAAGATGAGATTAGCGTTCTTTCATGGCTCTGAGGAACAGCCTCCAGCTCATACCAGGATGTGGTCATGGATCCAACTTAAACGAACAAATGTAAATGACTAATAGCATGTGTTAACACTTAACATATTACAAAATGCATCTGAACCCCCCCTCCTTTAGAGTTCAAGAGCTCACATGTACTTCACCACCAAGAGACATACGGTAACTACAAGCTTCAGTGAATATGAAGCCGAATGGAAGTAAATCCATGCACACGCCCACCCCAACACATATTCTGAATAACTTTATTCTCCCAGCAAATACTGTAACACAAAAGGCAGCGGGATGTGTTTCAAAGACAAATGCCGCAGCCAGACGCCATCCAAGGACATGTGACGTGTGAGGCTGCGCTCCAGACTGCCAGTGAGGCCGTGTCAGATTAGAGAGACACGGGCTGCTGCTCTTCCCACAGGGGGAATACGACAATGCTGCACAGGAGGGGAAGCCTTTGCTGTAGGCTGGAATGCAGGAATATTCAGGAGAAGCTACATATAACCAGCCAAACTGGGACAGTATACTCCTCAGAACTGTAATGGTTGGATGGGATGTGCCCCACTTTCCCGAAACCATCAATCAGACATTACACCCACTATACCGAGATAAATTTACACCAAGTGTGTAAGGGCCAGCTCATATCTGGGCACTAGAGTCAAGTTTATTTGTATAATCCAGTTATAAAGTTGCACTCTGTAAAAAGCTTTAAGAGCATGCATTGCACGAATTCTGGCGTTTCGAAGAAAAATTAAATAAATGTACAATATTAGCAAGAAAAATACAGAAATGAAAGGAAACCCCAAACGACGCATTATCTTCACGTACTCCAGAGTTCATCTATTCAATGGCTCCGAACTTTGATATTACTGATAACGAAAGTAGTCATACATATCTTTAACACCGGGAAGTGTGTGTGAAGCACTCAGCAGGTTCAAGCATGACACAGCTCGCTGAACTCCTGTTACCCGCTTGATAATCAGATAAGAGGTGAGTGTACCGGGAGAGGCCCTTCGACCTTTGAGCTACTGCCTTACAGTCACTCGACAAAACTGACGCACTTGTCCGCGGTCTAAGGGTGTTTGTTCTTTTTTTTAAAACTACAATAAATGAATTCAGACTTCAGCGGCACATAGGCTTGGGTATCAAACTCAATACATCTAGTACTGAAAACTGGGATGCCTTCCTCACTGGACAGCCTTTTTGGACTGAAAACAAAGCCTGCTGCGTTAAAATACACAGGGCCGAGTTGTGGGTACCAATAAGAATGGAATGATCCAGAAGGTCAAATTGCAGTTATAGATCAACGTGTTTAAAGGCTTGTAAAACGAAAAAACCACAGCAGCTACTGTGGTATCTTTTGACAATCATGTGGGTAAAGCAGTAGTAGAAATCTGGCGTTCGTGTTTTAAATGACCAGAATGCATGCTTGCATGTATCCGAAGTTTCAGGCTAAAACAACGCGGTTCACCTGAAAAGAAAAACTATTGAACCTGGCTCAACGAGACATCCATCGCCATCCAGCCAATAAGATGCATCAAGCAAACCCATCTTCAAATGAAAGATAAGCAACATCGGGACGCGTATTACTCCAACTGGACTTCCTTCCTGAAGCAACATGCTCCCACCAACAAGCACACCTGGTATTTTTTAAATGCTGGGATATCTTTGGCTAAATCTGTTGACCATGACAACATTTAATGTCACAGGGTGGGTGTAGTCAGGTGGCAGTGTGTATGGCGATCACTCCAGCTGTGATGCAGATGTTGTGACGTAATTTCACAGGAAAAAGCACGCTGGGTGCAGTTTTGAAGTATTTTTAGTATCATCCTACTTCACCTACGATCAAAGCTTTTTCTAATGAAAAGCATTTTATCGATTTTATCTTTTAGGCTGTTAATGTAACAAAGTCGGAAAAAGATACCAGCAAGTAGCATCTTCAAATTTCTTGTTCTGGACAAACCAAAATCCAAAAATGATACGAAACCACAAAAGCAGACATCATTACTCATTCCAGTGAATCACGCTTGACAAATTACTGAAAAGATTTATCGATCATCAAACGTCACAGGATTTGTTGCCCCACTGATCATTTTCTGCCTACTAAGAAAGGCCAGAGGTTGTTACAGTGAGCATCTCCATCACGCGAGTTCAAATGTGAAGCCGAACGTGCTCGTGCTATCGAAGATAAATCAAGTGCAAGCCTGGAACCAGTTTGACAGACTTGCTCCATAACACTAGCCACATCTCAGAGATGAGAAAGATACCCGGGGCTGCAAACCATTACTGAAGCGTAACTCAGTAATTTCCCTGGCAGCTCTCTGAAGCGCAGCTGTCGTCTAATCTTCAGGGCGCGTGCCATCTCTACCAATCACTGAGTGGAGAGGAGAGGGGAAACTTCCTTCCGAATCCATTCATGCTATTGGAGGCCACCTGCTGTGACTGTCAATAGCTGTGGAGTGAAGCGGGAGAAAAGAAGAAAGAGAGAAAGAGCCATCTTCGAGCTATGGACAGAAGAGCTCTTCCTTGTTCTCTGTGCCCACATCGCCGCCTGCGATATCTAAAATCTTGTGTCCTCAAACATTTGTTCAGTTTGGCGAACACTTGATTGCCGTTTTGATTTCGACCTCATCGCCGCGTGGCACAGAAGATCTGAAGCTTCTAATTAGCAGACTGTAATGATACGTAAATGCCTGAGGACACTCGAGGGGTATGCGAGGATCCTCATGTCTCCAGTTATACTCAAGTCCCCTGAACCTCGGCCAACACCACCTGTTAGCGCTCCTCACACCCTGCCAACAGCCTCTCCATTCCAGCTGTGTGTAATGTGTGTGTTGTGTGTGTGTGTGTGTGTGGTGTGTGTGTGTGTGTGTGGTGTGTGTGTGTGGGAGACACAGACTGTCAGGCCCAACTGGATCTGTACTAACAGAGGGATTAACCGTGGAGGAGGATACTGTGCACCGGAGTATATAAGCACACCAACAGACACATGCACAGTTGGGGACAGATGATATAATGGACACACACACACACACACACACACAACACTATAATATAAACAATCTTCTTACACATTTTGTTTTGATGCACAAATCTGGGAAGTACAACAGTTGCCCACCACAATAAAAGCATGCAAAAACAATCCTTGAAAACTCCTGCAAAAAAGCCCTGAATTTCAGAGTATGTTGTTAAAAAAAAAAAAAAAAAAAAAAAGTGTGTCTTGCAATAAAAGGCCTTTAAACAGCTGAGGCCTACAGCAGCAGCTGATTGTGCATGTGGAGAGTTGGAGATTGGGTGAGGCTGAGAGGAAATCAAGGTAGTGGTGTAAAACTTTGTGGAAAGGAGTTTTAAAAAAAGAAAGTGAAACGAGGCTGCACACGTTAGAAAAAGACGATTTGGTCGTTGCTTGTTGGTTTGCATGGATGAAAAAAGCTGCAAATACATTCATTTCGCCTTTTGGAAAGTCTGTCCTCATTGTTTTCATCTCCAATCGACTGATACATGCAAAAATAACCTGAATCCTCATCGGGTTCAAGGGTTACAACGAGACTTTTCTAACAAAAGAAAAACGCACCAGGAAACCTCCTGGTGCGTTTTCCTAACTTCTCCAAAGTGTCACCGCACTACGAGGCCCTGCTCCTCTGACTTTACGCACAGAAATGAGACTTTTTACCTTTTTCAAAGAGACCTTTACAGTGTTGAGCCCGGCTACATGCGTCCTGTGAGCTTTTTGTTGTTGTTGTTGTCCTAAACGTTTTTTTGTTTGGTTTCACGTCGACAGATTTGAGGAGAAGAAAGTGGAAACAGCACGCAGCCTCTGAACGTGGAGCCTCAGTCTGCAGCCTGTCCCATACCGACCACTACTTCACCAGCCCAAGTCCTCCGCTGGGATCTTTTATATTCCGTCAAAAAAAAAAACGAGGACACACCACCAGCTGACAAAGGCTGCTTAATATGGCGGGGTACAGCTAAGCAAAACAGTTAAAATATCCAGAAACACCGCCTGCTGATAGGTCAGGTTGCCCTGAAAGACTCACAACAATAGCCCGGATTTGCAACCGAGGAGCCGACGAGGCCAAAGAAGGAATAATGCTGCGTTCAGGTGCCCAGATTAAGCTCGTATATCGGGGTTTCACCCCCCACACACACCAGTTTTGATTAACACACTGAAATAACATTCAGTGCTGCAAAAGTTTAGATGAATTCTTTCAGACTTTCTCTAATGAAACAATATGAGATGTTTAGAGTTGGGAAATCAACTCTTGACATCTGTCCAACGAGGAGGACACAGTAGCGCTTCATTTGAATGGTTACACTAAAATCACATAATGCAATAATAAAAACCGGATCCGATTAGATAGATAGATAGATAGATAGATAGATAGATAGATAGAAGATAGATAGATATATACTTTATTTATCCCAGCTGGGAAATTACAAAATCATACTTAGGTATGGTAGAGTCATTTGAAACCTAATAATTACACATATCCATCCTTGTAATTTGAACATTTGTGTGATCTTATCAAAAAATCTTCTTACCTGAGAGATCTGGATTTTGCAGCTTCAGTTGATCCACAGTGGCTCCAAATCGTTTTGATTTGGGCACCATAAACAAAAGTCTGTCACTAGTGAACTATGTTTACCTGCACAGTTGCAAACGATTAGGCTGCGACTAACAATTATTGTCATATGCAGTGATCTGCTGATGTTTTCTGATTAATTGCCGATAAAATGTCAGAAAATAGTGAAAAGTCCACAGCACAATGGTCAGAAACCCAAAGATATACCATCATCCTACAGATAAAACAGGGAAAAGCAGCAATCACATAGAGAAGAGATAGTACCTAACATTTGACATACTGCTTTAATATTACTTATATCTTAGATCTTATAACTTTTTTTTTATCAGCTGACTATAAATTGACTATAGACAATAAAACATAGATCTTACACATATTAAGTGATGTTTGTGAATAATTTTTCACCTGAAATAAATCGAGAAACCCTTCAAATACTGATACCTTGTGTATTGTTTAGTGTCTCTCGGTTCACACACGGCATGTTCTGTAGTTCCGATACCCTCGAACTCGCACGCTCTCCCATGAATGGTTTCCCTTGTGGCCCATATGGCCGACATCCCTGGCTCAGATTGTGAGAAAACACAACAGCGGGCTCAGTACCAACCAGACACAACTGTTCTGGTTTTACTGCTCCATTAAATCACGTGAAATGAGTTTTTACGTTTTTAACCATTTGACACAAATCGCCACATTGTGTCTAGTGGCATTTAAATAACCTTTGAACCTTATTCACAATGTGCAGCCATCTGGCGCCTCTAGGTTTATAATCAAAGCATGAATGCATGCATTTACTTATATTGCTATTAACGTAAATATGGCATTTGCAGTTAACACACATGTTTTGGCAGCCTGTTTTAGTTTCCAAGGGGAACAGATGGCTTATAATTTCTGACAGACTCTATGATCATAAAACTTGGATGTTTTTCAGAGGGGAGGGAGGGTTGTGTTGAGATTCATAAAAATCTTGTACCAGCTAAAACAATGACACAACAACAATTCCTCCACCTGCAGGTTCAACTTTATGAGTGATGCTTCTTTGAATGATTCTCAAGTGATTTGCTGACCCCTACGGACTTGACTGCACTGTGCTCAGCCGGCTCTGCAGGTTTGCCTTGGGATGAGGTCTCCAAAAGAGGCGCGCCCTGTGGGACACAATGCACACACTCCACACACACGCACAGTGAGTTTTAACTCATTCTCTTTACTGAAATTTGTCCACCATTCAACATTCTGATTTGCCATATTTGCTTGTTTTGTGTTTCCATCTATTTTTCAACAACGAGGTTAG